>NC_073254.2:160149318-160452348 GCF_029289425.2 Pan paniscus
AATAATATATACTGCTCGAACAACCAACAATTAAGAAAAATTATTTCTGAATGTTTTGTCAATTACTTGCTAATCTGCAAAGTTCTGTAATATGGCCTCCTGCCATAGTAAATTGAGGTTTCAGTGTAAACTAGATGATGCATTTTTCTGGAAATTCCTTTTACAACACAACCTCTTCACCTTGCCAAAAACACATTGTTACCATATTGGGATGCTATTTAATTTAATATGCTGTATATGGTACTAATCAGTGCCAAATAACATTTTTAATTTCCCTAAAATTTATTTTACATTTGTTAGGCTTTCAGCTACTAATTACACCATATTTCAGTTTTTATACAATACTTTGATCCAGTATATAATAATAATGTGATAAACATTAACTGCAGGGCATTCTGGTGGTGGAATCTGTTTTATCAGATGTTAGTGAGTTGTTCAATGAAAAACCAAAAGAAAGTCACTAGGAATAACTACATGATGTATCTTGCATGAAACTACCATTTCAAAAGACATGCCGAGCTTTTTCTCTTTCAGAAAATGTTTCATTCAAGAAGTAATAAAAGTGTTTCAGAAGGACATATGAATAATGAATAAAGAAAATCATAAACAGGAACAAAAATACTAACACAACAGCAAGCGAATGCTTTAAGAAGGGGTTTATTTTATAGCTTTAACTGTAAACTATATTATTTTAGGGCTTATGTTAAAATTGGAAGTGCACTTAGAAATGATTCACTGCCACTCTCTAGCCTCATATCAATCCCTGTTATAACAATGCCATTGAGTGGAAGGCCAGCCTGTGCTTGAACACCTCCAGGGAGAGGACATTCATTACCTTATAGGGCAGCTCATTTCCTTGCCATGAAATATTCCTTCATAATCTATAAGGCTGCATATATGTATGTCACCCTTCTTTGATTGTAAACTAGAGATCGAGACTAAGTCTTATTCATATTGTTATCTTGTCATAATATCTAGCACAGGGCCACTTACATGAAAGGTGTTCAACTAGTGTGTTAACTGGATGCTGAGCTAAGGATGGATGTCTATTCTAAGTAGCTTTAAAAGAGTCCTAGCTGTGATCTCTTTAAAGAATCTCAGAAAGCTTCCCTAGGGTGTCACCACAGATATGTGTAAAAATAATAGGTAACCAACATGTGTTTTTATTTAACTCTACTGCCAGTGTGATTTTATTTCATGAATTCTCCTTTTGTTGCTCATCCTTTTGCTGATGCTTCTATTAAATGTGTCTGAACTAGATAAATTGTATCACAAAAACTTTATTTTACCATATTTAGGAGGAAAACACAAACTCAGACACTGGTCATAAAAATTTACTGTTTCAGCAGCTGTTTGGTTATAAAATTATTGTACTAAAAGCTTATAAATATGTGCTGCACATTCATTTAGGGGGAAAGTAGCACTTTATGGCTTTTTATCACTTTTTAGACATGATATTCAGTAATGAGTTAAAACAATTTTTAGGAAAACCACTTTTATGAATTTGATCCAGAATCACACTGTCTTGTCAGAGTTAAGGCAGGGAAGAAAAGGAATATTGACCCAGAGTCCAAGGTCTGAGTTTTGAGTACTGATCTGCTACTTTTTACCAAGTGACATTGAAATATCATTTAACTTTGAAAAGATTCAGCTTTCTTATGTGTAAAATGATGAAAAGGCACATGCCCTGCCTATTCAAAGGGTAGCAGCAGGATCAAACAAATCATTGTGCTGAAAATTACTTTGTGATATAGAAAGCTCTCTATGTGCCCCGATGGACTATGTCCTCCCTGCAGTGTCCCTGCTTTCCCCACTGGAGCACTTTTTCTGACAGCCTCCCACCAGGGTGTGTTTGTCTACAACCCCACTGCCATTCCCCAACCACCAGAGTGCTTTCTGCCTCTGCCATCCCCACTTCCCCCACCAGAAAGCTTCCCCCCAGCACCCCTGCCACTCCTGATGGAGTACTGCTGACAGTGGTCTGGGAGCACGTTGGCCTCTCCAGCTCAAATGGGACTTGACCTCAAGAGACCAGAAGACAAAGTCACAGGTCCAGTTCCAGCCACCCAGAGTTACAGCATGCATCCCAGGAGTGAGGAGTTGAGCTTTGGCCCTCTGAAATGAAGTCATTTAACTATACCCAACTTGTACGATAGTCAAACCCTCAAGTACAATAAGGAACATAAAAAAAAAAAGCCCCATCTGAAAAACAGCAACTTTAAAGGATAAAGTAACATCAGCCCTCACAGATGAGAAAGGATCAACTCAAGAACTCTGGCAACTTAAAAAGCCACAGTGTCTTCTTATCTCCAAATGATTACACTAGCTTCCCAGCCATGGGTCTTAACCATATTGAAATGGCTGAAATGTCAGAATTAGAATTCAGAATCTGGGTGGCAGGAAAGCTCATCAAAATACAATAGAAGATGTAGAAACCCAATCCAAGGAAAACAGTAAAGTGATCCAAGATTTGAAACATGCCACAACCATTTTAAAAAGAAACCAAACTGAATTTCTGGAAATAAAGTCACTATAGGAATGTCAAAATACAATTGGAAGCATTAACAAAAGAATAGATCAAGGTGAGAAAGAATCTCAGAACTTGAAGACCACTCCCTCAAAGCAACACAGCAGACAAAATTTTTTTTTAAAAAAAGTATTTTTAAAAAATGAACAAAACCTTTGAGAAATACAGGATTCCCAAAAGAGACCAAATCTAGGTATCATTGGCATTCCTGAAAGAGAAAGAGAAAGAACAAGCAATTTGGAAAACTTATTTATGGATATAGTCCCCATGAAAAATTTCCCAATATTACTATAGAGGTCACCATGCAAAGTCAAGAAATTCAGAGAAACCTTGTGAGATTGTTACAAGATGACTACCCCAAGACACATGGTCATCAGAGTCTGCAAGGTCAACATGAAAGAGAAAATCTTAAAGGCAGGTAGAAAGAAGGGGCAGGTCACTTAGAAGGGGAAACCCATTGAGCTAACAGTAAACCTTTCAGAGGAACCCTTACAAGCCAGAAGAGATTGGGGGCCTATTTTTGACACCCTTAAGGAAATGAAATTCCAACCAAGCATTTCATATTCCACCAAACTAAGATTCGTAAGTGAAGGAGAAACAAAATTCTTGTCAGACAAGCAAATGCTAAGGGAATTCACTACCATTAGAGAGGCTTTTCAAGAGGTCCTAAAGGAAGTGCTAAACATGGAAATGAAAGAATAATAGTTGCCACCACAAAAACACACTTAATTACATAGTCCATTGACATTATAAAACAACTATACAATCAAATCTACATAACAACTAGCTAACAGCATAACAGGATTAAATCCTCACATATGAATACTGACCTTGAATATAAATGGGCTACATGCCATACTTAAAAGGCATTGAGTAGCAAGTTGGATAAAGAAGCAAGATCTAATTTCTGCTGTCTTCAAGAAACCTTTCTCACAAGTAATAACACTTATAGGCTCAAAGTAAAGGGATAGAGGAAAGATCTATCAGGCAAACAAAACGAAAAAGAGCAGAGGTGGCTATTACATAAAATAAAACAGAGTTTAAATCAGTGTGATCGAATAGGGCAAAGAAGGGCATTATTACATAATGATAAAAGATCCAATCTAACAAGAGACTTACATCTTAAATATATATTCACCCAACATTGGAGCACCTATATTCATAAAACAAGTTCTTAGAGATCTATGAAGCAGTTTAGATAATCACACAATAATAGTGGGGGACTTCAGCATCCTACTGATGGCAGTAGAAAGATCATCAAGAAAGATAACTAATAAAGATATTCAGGACTTCACCTCAACACTTGACTAATTGGCCCTAATAGACATACAGAACTCTCCACCCAACAACAAAATATACATTATTCTCATCTGCATGTGGCACATAATCTAAAATCAGCTACATGCTCAGCCGTAACACAAGTCTGCACAAATTCAAAAAAAGCAAAATTATATCAACCACACTCTCAGCCCACAGTTCAATAAAAAAAGAAATCAATACCAAGAAGATCTATCAAAACCATAAAATTACATGAAAGTTAAACAGCCTGCTCCTGAATGACTTTGGGTAAAGATCAAAATTAACACAGAAATAAAAAAATTCTTTGAAGCTAATGAAAACAGACACAACATACCAAAATCTCTGGAACACAGCTGAAGCAGTGTTAAGAGGAAAGTTTGCAGAACTAAATGCCTACATCAAAACATTAGAAAGAGCTCAAATTCACAACCTAATGTTGCACCTAGAGGAATTAGAAAAATAAGAACAACCCCAGAACTAACAGAAGAAAAGAAATAACAAAAATACAAGCTGAACCAGAAGAAATTGAGATGCAGAAATTGACACAAAAGCTCAAGAATGCAATAGCTGGTTTGTCTAAAGATTGCAGAAGATTGATAAACCACTAGCTGGATTAATAAGGAAAAAAGAGAAAATATCCAAGTAAACACTGGTATGGTCTGGCTATGTCTCCACCCAAATCTCAGGTTGAATTCCCACATCTGTGGGAGGCACTTGGTGGGAGGTAATTGAATCGTGGAGGCAGGTCTTTCCCACTCTGTTCTCATGATAGTGAGTAAGTCTCATGAAATCTGATGGCTTTATAAGGCAGAGTTTCCCTGCGCAAGCTCTCTTTTTGCCTGCTGCCATTCAAGTAAGATGTCACTTGCTCTTCTTTGCCTTCCATCATGATTGTAATGCCTCCCCAGCCATGCGGAACTGTAAGTCCATTAAACCTTTTTTCCTGTATAAATTATCCAGTCTTGGTATGTCTTTATCAGCAGTGTGAAAATGGACTAATACAGTAAATTGGCACCAGTAGAGTGGGTGCTGCCGAAAAGATACCTGAAAATGTGGAGGCAGCTTTGGAACTGGTTAACAGGCAGAAGCTGGAGCAGTTTGTAGGGCTCAGAAGAAGACTGGAAAATGTGGGAAAGTTTGGAACTCCCTAGAGAGTTGTTGAATGGCTTTGACCAAAATGCTGATAATGATACAGACAAGGAAATCCAGTCTGAGGTAGTTTCAGATGGAGATGAGGAACTTGTTGGAAACTGGAGCAAATGTGACTCTTGTATATTTTAGCAAAGGGTCTAGCAGCATTTTTCTCCTGCCCTAGAGATTTGTGGAACTTTGAACTTGACAGAGATGACTTAGGGTATCTGGCAGAAGAAATTTCTAAGCAGAAAAGCATTCAAGAGGTGACTTGGGTGCTGCTAAAGGCATTCAGTTTTATAAGGGAAGCAGAGCATAAAAGTTCAGAAAATTTCCAGCCTGACAATGTGATAGAAAAGAAAATCCCATTTTTTGAGGAAAAATTCAAGTTGGCTGCAGAAATTTGCATTAGTAACAGGGAGCCAAATGTTGATCGCCAAGAGAATGGGGAAGATGTCTCCAGGGCATGTCAGAGGTCTTCATGGCAGCCCCTCCCATCACAGGCCCAGAGGCCTCAGAGGAAAAAGTGGTTTCATGGGTTGGGCCCAGTGTCGCTGTGCTGTGTAGAGCCTAGGGACTTGGTGCCCTGCATCCCAGCCACTCCAGCCGTGGCTGAAAGGGGCCAACATAGAGCTTGGGCCATGGCTTTTGAAGGTGCAAGCCTCAAGCCTGGGGAGCTTCCATATAATATTGAGCCTGCAGGTGCATGGAAATCAAGAATTGGGGTTTGGGAACCTCTGCGTGGATTTCAGAGAATGCATGGAAATACCTGGATGCCCAGGCAGAAGTTTGCTGCAGGAGCAGGGGCCTCAGGGAAAACCTCTAGTAAGGCAGTGCAGAAGGGAAATGTGGGGTTGGAGTCCCCATACAGAGTCCCTACTGGGGCACTGCTTAGTGGAGCTGTGAGAAGAGGGCCACTGTCCTCCATTCACCTGAAAAAGCCACAGATACACAATGCCAGCCTTTGATAGCAGCCAGGAGGGAGGCTGTACCCATCAGAGCCACAGGGGTGGAGCTGCATAAGACCATGGGAATCCACCTCTTGCATCAGTGTGACCTGGATGTGAGACATGTATATAGTCAAAGGAGATCATTTTGGAGATTTAAGCTTTGACTTCCCTTATGGATTTCATACTTGCATGGGGCCTGCAGGCCCTTTGTTTTGGCCAATTTCTTCCATTTGGAATAACTGTATTTACCAATGCCTGTGCCGTAACTGTATCTAGGAATTAATTAACCTGCTTTTGATTTTACAGGCTCATAGGTGGAAGAGACTTGCCTTGTCTTGGATGAGACTTTGGACTGTGGACTTTTGAGTTAATGCTGAAATTAGTTAAGTCTTTGGGGGACTGTTGGGAAGGCATGATTGGTTTTGAAATGTGAGGATGTGAGATTTGGGGCAGGGGGTGGGCAGGGGCTGAATGATATGGCCTGGCTGTGTCCCCACCCAAATCTCATCTTGAATTTCCACATGTTGTGGGAGGTACCTGGTGGGAGGTAATTGAATCATGAGGGCAGGTCTTTCCCATGCTGTTCTCATGATAGTGAATAAGTCTCATGAGATCTGATGGCTTTATAAGGTGGAGTTTCCCTGCAAAACCTCTCTTTTTTCCTGCTACCATCTATGTAAGATGTTCCTTGCTCCTTCTTGCCTCCTGCCATGATTGTGAGGTCTCCCCATTCATGTGGAACTGTAAGTCCATGTATAAATTTCCTTATAAATTGGTTATGTCTTTATCAGCAGCATGAAAATGAACTAATACAAGCACAATCAGCAAAACCAACGTAACATTACAATTGACTCCACAGAAATACAAAAAATTCCCAGGCACTATTGTAGACATCTCTATGCTACAAACTAGAAAACCTAGAAGAAATGGATAAATTCCTGGCAAAACACAGCCTCTCGAGATTGAACCAGGAAGAAATTGAAATCCTGAACAAACCAATAATGCATTCCAAAATTGAGTCACTATTAAAATAAACTACCAATCAAAAGATGCCCTAGATCAGTTGGATTCACAGTCAAATTCTACCGTATGTACAAAGAAGAGCTAGTATCGATCATACTAAAATTATTCCAAAAATTAAGAACAAGGGACTCCTCCCTAATTCATTCTATGAAGCCAGAATCATTCTGATGTCAAAACCTGGCAGAGACACAACAACAAAACAGAAGCTTTAGGTCCATATCCTTGATGAGCATAGATGCAAAACTGCAACAAAATACTAGGAAAATGAATCCAGCAGCACATCAAAAAGTTAATTCACCACAATCAAGTAGACTTTATCCCTGGGATGCAAGGTTGCTTCAACATACACAAATTAATAAATGTGATTCACCACATTAATAGAATTAAAAAGAAAAACCACATGATTATCTCAATAGATACAGAAAAGGCTTTCAATACAATTCAGCATACTTTTGTGTTAAAAACCCTGCACAAATTAGGCATTGAAGAAAAATATTTCAAAATAATAAGAGCTATATTTGACAAATGACAGCCAATATCATACTGAATGGGCAAAATCTGGAAGCAGTCCCCTTGAGAACTGGAACAAGACAAGGATAACCAGTCTTACTACTTCCCTTCAACATACTGTAAGTCCTAGCCAGAGAAATTATGCAAGAGAAAGAAGAGGTCTCTATATAAGAAAAGAGGGAGTCAAATAATCTCCCTTCACAGATAATAAGATTCTCTATCAAGAACACCTAGTAGGTTTTGCCAGAAGGCTCCTAGAACTAATAATTGACTTCAGTAACCTTTCAGGATACAAAATCAATGTACAAAAATCAGTAGCATTTCTATGCCACATAAACGTCCATGCTGAGAACAAAATCAAGAATGTGATCCCATTTATCATAGCCAGAAAAAGAATAAAATACCTAGGAATACAGCTTACTAAGGAGTTGAAAGATTTCTACAGTGAGAATTATAAAACATTACTCAAATCAGAGATGAATCCGGGCTGTCATTGTAAAATTGTGAAGCCTTTGCTGCTGAGCTACAGCATTGGGTGATTTCCATGGTCCTTCTCAGAAGGAGCCTAGAGATCCAGTTTGGAGCTTGCAGAGGCTTTTAACTGCTCAAGATAATTTTTAGAGCTAACTATGACATGAATTCCAAAATTCCTGTTCTCCAGAAGGCAGAGACTAAAAGAAAGTACCACCATGTGGTTATAAGGTCAAGTTCCCAAGGACATAGAACAGGAGGAGAGGAGAGCCTCATCCAGATTTTTTTTTCAGGAACCTGCAGCAAAGTTTATAACTGACTAGTTTCCTGGGCTGTCTTGAACAGCAGGTTACAAGGAATCCTAGGACTACATTCTATCCTATGGTACCCCTCTTTTATGACAGAACAATACAGAAAGACACAAAAAGCACACGAGGTTTGCTACAACCTAAGACTGGCCTCACAAATCCTTTTTCCAATTACTCAAAACTTTGCAAGAGATAGTGATTTTTTTTAACCATTCATTCAATTGTTTTGCACAGAGAGAGAAAGGAAAGGGAGGGAGAAAAGTATTGCCTGTGGCAGGGTGGAGAAATTGAGGAGCTCAGGAAGGCCAGAGAAAGGCCTACCCATTGTAAGCTGACACTGAATCAAAAGTTCAGGTGGCCGCTTATCAGTTGGGAAGGGATATTTTCCAGCAGTCCCATCAGCTCTCAAGTTTCCCCCTTTAGGGAGAGAAAAAACTCCCCGTGTCCCATGATCATATTCCAGCTTAAGGAATGAGTTTTTTTCTGGTTTGATATCTGTGTGACCTTTACCATTTGTTCATTCTCTTCCCCTGATGAACTGTCTTGAATTTTCCTTTCTCTGAGCATAGAAATGCTGCC
Organism: Pan paniscus; assembly: GCF_029289425.2. Lineage (NCBI taxonomy): Eukaryota > Metazoa > Chordata > Mammalia > Primates > Hominidae > Pan > Pan paniscus. Next base: position 160,158,117 of record NC_073254.2, read on the forward strand.
TATTTAGACTGGATAGAGTCTGTTAATAAGAGATTAAAAAAAAAACTTTTTAAAGAGTTAAAAGCCAGCTTAATTAAAAATGAATATTCAAGTTCTAACAGCTTGGGACTCCTTGGTAAAAACAGAGGAGGTGCCACAGACTCTGTTTTGGGAAAAATCTGTTTGACTCATAAAACCCCAGAAATTGGAAGCAAATAGATTCCTCACAATACAAGGCTGTCTTCTGTTTTGTATTGTGTTAGCTGATGTTTTTTACTTCTGTAGGTATCAGAAATTATTTCACATTATGAGAGAGCTTTAGTGTATAATAAATTAGGTAGAAAAATTACTTTTGGAGATGGCTAATAGCAGTTGTGGAGGGATACTAGGCTTCTTGCATGTTTGGATCAGAGATGCATGCTCTTGACCACCAAGGAAATATGGAAATGTCCCCACTCCCCACTGAGAGATAAGACTCCCACAGAGTTGGGCTGATTCCCCTTTTTTGGATCCAGGATTTGTTATAAAAATGGGAACCTTAATTTCTGAGTCCTGCTTTGCCTTCCAGCTGTGCCTGCTTATTAGGCCCTAGAAACCGTATGCTTTAAAGAGAAACTTAGAAACTGGCAAATGAAAAATATTACAACTACTGGATCTTCTGTCTGTCTGTGTGTTTATATGTGTTGTGTGTGTGATATAAAAGAGCTTCAATTAATTTGTTTAAAAATAATAAGTGTTCAAATCAAATATTTTGTCTGAAAAAGTATAAAGTATAATGTCTTAGTTCATGTGACTTAAGTAATCTTTGGGAAATAGAAACAGTGTTACATGCAAAGTATGTAAGGAAAGTGAAATGTGTTTTTGTAAAAAATTACAAGAAGGCATGGGAATGTGGATTTTTTACCTATACTAAAGAGTAAAAGGATTGTTTTGAGTGAAATAGGGAATATTCTAAAGGTTTAAACAAGTTGTAGAAGGTTTATAAAAATATTAATTGTAAAAGAGATTCTGTGTGTGAACATATTGGCTAAAGTTAAAAGCGTATTCAGTTTTTCTGTAAATTAAACATTGGAATAAAAGCACAACAGGTTTTTTGTGAGCACTGATCTGCTCTTCAACAAAAACTTGTAAAGGGTTATAGAAGGTTTGTGAGAATCTTACCTTTTGGTCAGACATTAAAATTTGATACATTTGTCTGTAAGATTTTATTAAGAAGTGGGTTTAACATTAATAGTACACTAATGTAAAGGTGAAATTTGGCTTTTTTAGTATAAGAAGCATACAGGACATTGTCAAATATCAAATGGTCTTTGGCTTTCTTTGTATGAATATGTTATTGTTATGTGTTTCAAACTTATGAGAAACACTTATAATTCTTATATGACTTAGTATATGTTATTAATAATTACAATTGTTATGTAATATAGTTATATGCCACAGAAATAACCCAAATTCTTTGTCAATCATGGCTTTAATGGAGGCTGCCCTAAGATATTTTGTTATCCACAGACAATTGTTGTTTTGATCCTCTTTAAAAGGTGGTTTATAATCTGCTATAGGACTCTAACAGGTGCTCTTAAATGCACATTTCTGATAACTTTGGATATTGTGACATTAGAATAGAGGAAAAATTTCAGGACTCATGGAAAGCTGAAATGTTCATGAATCTCAGGCAGCACAGGAGTTAACTGCATGGGCTAAACTAATAGAAAACTGAAGTAATCTTTTCAGCTTTTGGCTAAAAGTGTTGCTGATCCTTTGTTTTGTTTTGCAAAGTCAAGAAAACCCTGTTCTTTTGAGCTATTTACAGCTTTTTAACAATTGAATAGAAAATGTACTCCCATGAACAAAATGTGGGGCATATTTATTTCTCTCTACCTGGTTTCTCCAAAATTTGGAAACTATTTGTGAGTATTCTTAACTCATGGCAGTATTTGTTATTTGCATAAGTGCAATAAGAATCTGTTTTCTTTTTCTGTTTCTTTTTCTTTCTTTCTTTTTTTTTTGAAATGGAGCCTTCATCTGTTCCCAAGGCTGGAGTGCAGTGGCACAGTATTGGCTCACTGTAACCTTCACCTCCCGTGTTCAAGCAATTCTCCTGCCTCAGTCTCCTGCATGGCTGGGATTACAGGCACGTGCCACCACGCCTGGCTAATTTTTATATTTTTAGTAGAGATGGGGTTTCACCATGTTGGCCAGGCTGATCTCAAACTCCTGACCTCATGGTCAGCCTGCAAGAATCTGTTTTCTTTTGCAACAGAACACAATTGGAGAAATTGGTTATTTTACCAAGGTACGAGTAGAATGAGGTGCTTTCTTTAACGAATCAAATTTGACTTATAGAGCCAATGAAAGCCCCCTGGGAAAACTAGCCTGATACCTTGTCTACATAGAACCTGTGCAGAGTTCCTAGCCTGTGGTACATAAAGAATGTCGCTTTCAGACAGGCCCAGGGGTCCCAAGTTATCTTGGGACCTCAAGAGGAGAGGAATTTACCCAACTCATAAGTATTTGATGGCACAAAGCCATTGTTGGGCTTGGCTTTTTAAAAAAGTCTTATCTGAGATTACTTATAGAGTTCCATCAAAGCCAATTTTAAACGCCTATGTAAAAAATAATTATTCTTGCACTTTATACAAATAATCAGGCCAAGCATAATAAAGCAAATCAATCTTACCATGATTTGTCTGGGTAAATCTGACACATGGGAGACTGGAGAGGGAAAAATTATGTTTCAAGAACTATGTTACACCTGTTATTAAATTCTAGTCTCCTCAGTTATTTTTAAGGTGTTTTTCCTGTTATTTAGACTGACCCTGCTTATTCCTCTGAACCAACCACTGTTAGGTAATGTAAAAATCTGGATCAATATTCTAATTTTGGGCACACATTGGAATCAGCTAGCAACCACATTATCAGCTTGGTTCCAACAGTTGTTCAGTTCATGAAAAACCTTCTTATTTAGTTTACTTAAAATAATTTTGCTTATTTTGTTTTACTGTTGTGGAATATATTGCTGTTGTACTCTTTGTATATGAATGCAAGATAAGCTTACTGAATGTTTTCTTAAATTGAACACTTCTTAATCTTCCAGATACCACCTTTTTTTGGAACCCAAGGGTTATGAATGACCCTTATCATACTGACACTTTCAGACTGTACTCCTCCCTACACTGAATACAAGAGACTCTAATAGTGAAGCAGGAATATCATCACCTTCATTCAGCATGAAGAATTTACAAAAGATGGATCTTTGTCCTCTGTGACTCTTACAATTAAGGCTTCTCTTATAAAAGGGAGGAGGGAAATATCAGAAGTGTTTGAACCAGAGCAACTCCATCTTGAATATGGGCTGGGTTAAATAAGGCTAAGACCTCCTGGGCTGCATTCCCAGTAAGTTAAGGAATTCTTAGTCTCAGGATGAGATAGGAGGTTGGCACAAGATACAGGTCATAAAGACCTTGCTGATAAAACAGACTGCAGTAAAGAAGCTGGCTAAAACCCACCAAAACAAAGATGGCGATGAGAGTGACCTATGGTCATTCTCACTGCTACACTCCCACCAGCGCAATGACAGTGTACAAATGCCATGACAATGTCAGGAAGTTACTCTATATGGTTTAAAAAGGGGAGGCATGAATAATTCACACCTTGTTTAGCATATATTTAAGAAATAACCATAAAAATGGGCAACTAACTGTCCTCAGGACTGTTCTGCTGGAGTAGCCATTCTTTTGTTTTTTGCTTCTCTTATAAACTTGTCTTCACTTAAAAAAAGGAAATCAGAGACAACATAAACAAATAAAAAAACATTTCATGCTTATGGATAGGAAGAATCAGAATTGTTAAAATGGCCACATTGCCCAAAGCAATTTACAGATTCAGTGATATTTCTATCAAACTGCCAATGCCTTTATTCACCAAATTAGAAGAAATTATTCTAAAATTCATATGGAACTAAAAAAAGAACCTGAATCACCAGAGCAATCCTAAGCAAAAAGAACAAAGCTGGAGGCATCACACTACCCAACTTCAAACTATGCCGCAGGGCTACAGTAACCAAAACAGCATAGTACCATTACAAAAACAGACGCATAAACCAATGGAACAGACTAGAGAATCCAGAAATATAGCCAGACACCCACAACCACCAGAGCTTTGACAAAGTCAATAATAACAAACTATGGGGAGAGGACTCCCTAGGCAATAAATGGTGATGGCATAACTGGCTAGCCAGATGCAGAAGGTTGAAACTGGACCCCTTCCTTTTATCATATACAAAAATTAACTCAAGATGGATTAGAGACTTAAATGTAAGAACTGAAACTATAAAACCCCTAAAAGAAAACCTAGGAAATACCATTTTGGACATTGGCCTTGGGAAGTAATTTATGATTGAGTCCCCAAAAGCAATTGCAACAAAAATGAAAATTGACAAGCAGGACCTAATTAAACAAAAGAGCATCTGCACAGCAAAATAAACTATCAACAGAGTAAACAGATAACATACAAAATGTGACAAAATATTCACAAACTATGAATCTAACAAAGGTATAATATCCCGAATCTATAAAAAACTTAATTCAACAAACAGAAACAGACAAAAACGCCCTTTAAAAATGTCCAAAGGACATGAACAGAGACACTTCTATAAAAGAAGACATACACATGGGCAACAAATATAAGAATGAAAATCATCACTAATTAGAGAAATGCAAATTAAAACCACAGTAAGATTCCATCTCATGCCAGTCAGAATGACTATCATTAAAAAGTCAAAAAACAGATGATGGCATGCTTACAGAAGAAAAGGAATACATATACACTGCTGGTAAGAATGTAAATTAATTCAGCTACTATGTAAAGCAGTGTGGACGTATCTCAAAGAACTTAAAAAAGAACTGCCATTTGACCCAGCTATTCCACTACTGTGTACACACTCAAAGAAAAATAAATTGTTCTAAAAAGATGCATGCACTCATACGTTTATTGCAGCACTAGTAACAATAGCAAAGATACGGAATCAACCAAGATGCCCATCAGCAGTGGACTGGATAAAGAAAATGTGGCCATAGAACTCTACACAGCCACAAAAGAATGAAACCATGTCCTTTGCAGCAACATGGGATCAGCTGGAGGGCATTATCCTAAGTGAACTAACACAGGAACAGAAAACCAAATACTGCATGTTCTCACTTACAAATGGGAGTTAAACATTGAATATACATGGACACAAAGATAGGAACAATAGACACTGGGTACTATTTGTGGGGAAAGAATGGGAAGAGGTTGTGGGTTGGAAGGCTACCTATTGAGTACTATTCTCACTACCTGGGTGATGAGATCATTCATTCACCAAGCCTCAGTGATTTACCCATGTGTCAAACGTGTATATTATACCCTCACAATCTAAAATAAAAGTAGAAGGAGAAAAAAATAAACTCTATATCACTATAAGGAACTACAATCTATATGACTATAAGGAACTGCAATAATGAACCACTCCTGCTCCATATTTGAGTACCATACAACAGATCAATGGTTATGTTCATAGAAATCATAGACTAAGATATTATCCAGTCACTGTTCCAACCTGGTGGGTCAGTGCTAATGTGATCTGCACAAACAGATTAGGAAGGCACAGTAGTTTCATGCCTCTACTTAATTGAATATTATATATTTCCAGAGTAGGATCAGATAATTTTAGGTTTCATGAGCCATACATGCATCAAAATCCCACTTTAATAAAATTTTTAATTTTAAGGGCTACAATTATCAGTAAATAATTACCCTATTTATCAAAATTATTTATACAGTGGCTTGAATATGAATGAAGTGTGCCTTAAAAGGCTAGCAAATTCCCACCTCATACCATGTATAAAATTAACTGAAAATGGATCATGACCTAAATGAAAGATCTAAGACTATAAAACTCTTAGACTAAAACATAGTGGTAAATCTTCATGACCTTGGGTTTAATAAAGGATGCTTAAATGTGACAGAAAAAATACAAGCAACAAAAGAAAAAATAGATAAATTGGACTTCATCAAAATTTAAAACTTTTGGGCATCAATGGACAATATTGAGAACGTGAAGAGAAAATCCAAAAGTAGGAGAAAATTCTTTAAACCATATATCTAATAAGGGTTAATATTTCAGAATATCTAAAGAACTCTTACAAATCAACAACAAAAAGACAAGCAGTTGGCCTGGTGTGATGGCTCATGCCTGTAATCCCAGCACTTTGGGAGGCTGAGGTAGGTGGATCACCTGAAATCAGAAGTTCGAGACCACCTGACCAAAATCGTGAAACCCCGTTTCTACTAAAAAAAAAAAAAAAAAAAAAATACAAAAATTAGCTGGGTGTGGTGGCATGCACCTGTAGTCCCAGCTACTTGGGAGGCTGAGACAGGAGAACTGCTTGAATCCAGGAGGCAGAAATTGCAGTGAGCTGAGATCGCACCACTGTACTTCAGCCTGGGCAACAGAGCAAGACTTCATTAAAAAAAAAAAAAAAAGACAAGCAATTAATTTAGAAAATGGCAAAGGGCTTGAAGAGACATTTCTCCAAAGATGATATACAAATGGCCAACAAACACATGCAAATATCTTTAACGGAATTTGGTCATTACAGAAATGCACATCAAAACTACAATATGATAAGACTTCACACCCACCAGGAGAGCTGTAATTATCTACATTGCCCACATCATCTTATCATCATTAGTATTGAAAAATAACAAGTGTTGGAGAGAATGTACAAAAATTTTGACCCTCATACCTTGCTAGTGAAGCCATTGTGGAAAATAGTTTGGCAGCTCCTCAAAACATAAAAGATAGAATTATTATATGACCTAGGAATTTTTCTCCTAGGTATATACCCTAAAGAGTTGAAAACACAGATACTCAAGCAAATACTTATACATGAATGTTCATGGAAACACTTTCATAATAGCTAAATGGTAGAAACAACCCACATGTGTTACCAGATAAATGGATAAACAAAGTATGATATACAGATACAATGGCGTATTATTCAGCTATACAAAACAGTGAAGTACTGATACATGCTACAACATGGACGAACCTTGAAAGCATTATGCTAAGTGAAGGAAGACAAACTCAACAGGTTACATGTTTCATATTTCCATTTATTTGAAATATCCAAACTAGTTAAATTCATACAGAGAGAAAGCAGGTTCCCATTTACCGGAAACTGAAATAGGAAGAAATGGGAGATGGGGGAGTGATTGCTCAATGGATGCAGGGTTTCCTTTTGGGATGATGAAAATATTTTGGAACTTGATAGATGTGGTGATTGCCTAACTTTATGAATGTATTAAATGGCATTCAATTGTATATTTTAAAATGATTAATTTTATGTTACATAGATTTCACCTCAATAAAATGAAATAATTCTACCTGTTATTTCTTTTTTGCACTGGTAAAATGAAAAGTTTAAAATACATAATGTCCAATGAAATTTCCTTTCTGTTTATATCAATTCTAGTTTTGGATTTCAGTTTGGATAATAAATGTTGTTAAACACACACACAAATTGCAGCTGATAAAAATTAAAAGACTTTCATACATGTTATGATAGGGAAATAAAAGTTCTTACTGTTTTTCTGTGGCAATTAAGTTGTCATGGGGATATGAGTCTGAACCATAGAAAAGATCTGCTATTCAAGAGCACATTTTCCTTTTTTAAAAAAATTCTCCTTCCCTGTCTTTCCCGGGGGGAAATGGCTTTCCAGAAATTTAATGAAATTGCAAGAGATGCAATTGGATTTCGAGATACTCCATATTTGGAGACAGAAAGAGGCCAGGGGGTCAGGACATTGAAAGAAAGAAAGGAATTATTAAAAATGAATAGGTAAAGTTTCATTTTTGAAGTAAATATCTACATTTAGGAACATTTTGTCAATGCAAATGAAGTCCAGTAAATATAGAATCAATATTTTATAATTTTATCTTCACTTGAAGCTAATATTTTCATACGCAAAATGCAAAATAGTCTCTTAAACTGTTACCTAGTTTTTCTTTTCAAAAGTTGACAGATGATAGAAAAATTCTTGAATTAAAATACTGTGCTATTGGAATGGGAGTAAACAAACTCAAAACATGTCTGTATGATAATAGAGGACTTAAAGATTTGCCTCTGCAATTCATTTAAATAACTTTTATCACTGTGATATCATGTGACAAATACTGTTCTGAATCAAGTCCTTAATTTTATTTTTATTTATATGGGCAAGAATGGATAGCAATATTTCTGAAATACACTGTTTTAAACCTGGTAACCAAGAGAAGATACTTCAAATGTTTTTCTGTAGAAATATAATTATCATTGGAATATTCAAGAAAATGGTGATGCCAAATTTTAACAGAAAAAGGCAGGTATAAATAAATATATCTATAAGCAATTGAGTAGTTGACTAAATATATAGTGACTACTAATCAAGCTGAACTATTTGTTAGAAGCATATGAGATTATAATTTTTATTGCTCAAAAATAGCTGAATATTAGCAATTTCATATATTTATGTTATCTACTTTCTCCATTTATATATAAGGATCATAGACATCTATTATTTAGTTTTTCAAGGGAAAATACTATAAAAAGTGAAACTAGAATATATTCCATATCTATTTTTATATATTGTTACATTTATCAGGGCCCTGAGATACAGGTGACAAAGACCCAACCCAGACTAATTAAATAAAACATAAGAAACAAAGAGATGGATCCCTTGATTCAGAAATGATGATAGTTTAAGTCTCAGGCAAACCCTCTCCAAGTGACCAAAAGCTCCAAATCTACAAATAAATGATCAATGATAAAAAATAAAAATAAGAGCACTCTTTCTTTCATGATCCATGAATTAATCTCAGAACTGAGATTGATCAGTGTAAATCACACTTTCCATGCTTAAATCATTCATTCTAGTCAAGGGAATAAAGTTGCTTTATTGGCCAGCCTAGTTCTAGGCATTAATCCTGGCAGATGGGAAGCAAGGCCTTATCTAGCTCATGTTTAGTGTGGGGAGGAAACAGAGCATAACTTCTCTCCCCAAATATAGCTTCCTATTGTTAGAAGAAATGGAAATGGATACAGGCAGACATAAGTGAGAGAGGTCCACTGTTACACTTAGTTTTTCAAAATACATTTAAAATTTCATCTTTAGAATAAAGCTTGCCAAGTATAACATACAAAGTCCAAGAAGTAACTTTGATGGGGTTACTTTCAACCTAAAAAAATAATTAGTATATTTAAGAGGCTGGTGCAGCAAAGTGACATTATGATAAAACTTGAAAAATATTTTTTCAGTTTGAAATAATTATGAATTCATTTTGAAATTGAAAAGATAGTACAGATAGGTTCCATGCATTCTCAATCCAGTTTCCCTTAATGGTTACATCTTATATACTTACAGTTCAATATAAAATCCAGGAATTTGGCATCAGTGCAATGTGCATGTATATATTTTTATGTCTTTCCATCACATATGTAGCTAGCTTTGTATAATCACTACCTCAATCAAGATAAAGAACTATTTCATCACCACAAAGATCTCTCATACTACTCTTTTGTAGTCACCTCCATCCTTCTCCCCTCCAACATCTTCGATCCCTAGCTACCACTAATTTGTGTTTCTTCTCTATCATGTTTTCATTTTGAGAAAGTTATATTAGTAGAAACATGCAGTATGTGACTTAGAAAATAGATACAGGGTGTACATTTGCTTATTTGTTACATGGGTATATTGCTTGTTGCTGGGGACTAGGCTTCTAGCGTACCCATTACCCAAACAGTGAACATTGTACCCTGTAGGTAATCCTTAAGCCCCTGTCCCCATTCCACCTTCCACACATTTGGAGTCCCAGTGTCTATTATTTCCATCTTTATGTGCATGTGACCTTTTTAAATTAGCCTTATTTTTCACTCAGTGTAGGGCCGTGAGATCCATACAAGTTGCTGAATGTATCAATAGCTTGCTACATTTTATTATTGACTGGTATTCCATGGTATGGATGTACCACAGTTTGTTTAACCACTGACTTACTGAAGGACATTCTCATTTTTTCCAGCTTTTTGCTATTAGTACAAATGAAGCTGACATGAGCAATCATGTTCAGATTTTTTTTGGGGGGGCATGCAAGTTTTCATTCCTCTGAGAAAAATCCGTAGAGATACCATTGCTGGGTTGTATGGTATGTGTATGCTTTGTTTTTGAAGAAACTACTAAATTATTTTCCAAAGTGACTGTATTATTTTACATTTCCATCAACAATGATTGAGACATGCAGTTTTCTCTACATCCTCACCAGCATTTTCTGTTGTAACTTTTTAGATTTTACCCATTCTGAAAAATATCCCATGATATCTCATTGTGGTTTTCATGTGCATTTTCCTAAAGCTAGTGATGATCATCTTTTCATGGTCTTCCACCTTTCATGTACTACCCATATATCCTTTTTGGTGAAATGTCTATTCATTTGTTTGCCCATTCTCTGACTGAATTGGTATTTCAATGTGGAATTTTGAGAGTTCTTTGTATAATATAGATAGGAGTCATTTGTCAGGTATGTGTTTTGCAAATATTTTCTCCCAGTCTGTAGCTTGTATTTTCATCCTCTTTATAGGTTGTTTTGGAGAGCAAACATTTTAAATTTTGATGATGTCCAATTTATTACTTTTTGGAGGGCAAATGTTTTTAATTTTGATGAAGTCTACTTTGTAAATTTTTTCTTTTATGAATCATACTTTTGGTGTCGTGTCACAGATTTGCTCACCAGGCCTTAAAACTCAACCTAAATCTCACATCTTATACAAAAATTAACTCAAAATGTATCCTAGGTTAAAATGTAAAATTATAGAACTTTTAGAATATAACATGAAAATTTTTTTCATGTGAAATTGATTTATATTCTTTTTTGTAAAAAATTTTTTAATGTAAAATTTATTTATTTTCTCTTTAATTTAGGATTGATTTGAGAGTGTGGGAATGTAAGGAAATATTCATAATTTCTTTATGTAAACTGAAAAGGCAGTTAGTTGAGAATTATTTTGGATTATTTTCAAAGGGTAAGTAATCATCTTTATTTAGCCTGCTCCCTTCCTGACGCGTTAGACAATTTTAGCACTAGTTGATGAGTTCTTCCCTGATTGCAAAAAGGCATTAAAACTGATAGACACCAAAGTGGTCAAGGCATTTATTTCCATTGTAATAACATGAAAATCTTATTAATCAAAATGTTTGTGTAATAAGTAGTAATTGTGGTGTTTAAAGATTTTGACTTCAGTTGAAAATTACTGTGATAGAAAACCACTTTTGAGGTACAGGGCATTTGTCAAAAATATTTGTGGAAAACAGTTTCTCAGTACTCTGTTTTGAGGAGGTGCTGAGTGTTTTATAATAGGAGTATTTTCTACAGATTGAAGCAAATGATATCTGTCATAACACAGTGAGGGCCAAACTGAGAGTTGCTGAAAGGAAATGGCCTTTCCTTCCTCCTCAAGCTGTATTTAAAACTTCCTATTCATTTTTAGTTTGGCTACACTGGTGTAGAAATTTGCTTCTGACTGACCCATGAAATAAATAAAAATTTACTTCTAGCTGGTTGGTAGGTGAATTCAAGATCACCAGTTAAAACAATAACAGCACTGGGAATCGAATAAGGCAGACTTTCTTGGCAAGCATCCTTAATGAAAGTGTTGGATGAGTATTGATCTGGAAATTAAGTCCTAGACTCCTTTTAACAGAGAATGTTTAATCCATAAGAGCTATAACTTATTATAAGCAAAACATCACCTTACCTTTTGGCAGGTTTTGTAAAAAAGAAAGGTATAGTAGGCTTATGGTACTCTATAGTTTAGTTTTAAATAAAATGGATGTGATTAAATGTAAAAAAATTTGATAACTGACAGGAGACCAGAGTTAATTGAACTTAGCAGAGAGCAGAGTTTAGTTCTCCAGGCTACAATATTGACAGAAATTCTCAATGAGTCATTCAAAAAACTCAAGTGGGGCTGGAGTATGTTTGAGCTGTTGCCAGGCTAACCTTGGAGACCCTTTGTTGTAAAGAATAGAATAGTCATATCACATGGTAGTGCTGATAAGGTAAAGGAGAGGAGATATTCTTTATTACTGCTGTCAACCTCGTAGAGACAATTGGGAGACATGTTTTTGGTTACTGTGGATATCTCTTGGGATAGTAGTGACAACTGTCACCATCCAATTTATTAAATCCCAATAGGAATGTTTCCATCATCTCTTTGCAAAAAAATTGTTAGATGTAACATTTTCCAGAAGTACTGGAAAATTTATTTATGAGCCAAAAATAAGAGTGAAATTGACTAGCAGCAGAAAGTCCCTGTCCAAGCTAAGGAAATGCAAAAAGTAAACAAATGGTATAAATAGCAAAAGAATGTAAGTCTGTGGTTAGCAGTGACGTCTGAATGTCCAGTTTAAAGTTTTGTGCTTTATTCCCAACCCTAGTTACAAAGTGAATGAAACACACAATATAAATATCTGAATCTTCTGATTCTTCTTTAATTAAATGAACATTCCCTTAATATGTGATTCTGAAATGTTTTGAGATTTCAATGTCAGAAATGATTGTCTGTGTCAAAAGCAACTCATTCTAATTGCTCCTTTTAAGTTCATGTTGCAGATAATTGTATGTTCTCTTAACCTAGGCACCCCAAAGAGGCTTGTATTGTGAGTCATAGATTCTCCAATCCTGAATTATGTTGGTTGGTGCTATTAATTACCATTTGAAAAATCATTGATGGGGATGCTTAAGGAAACTTGTTTGATTTAGTTTTGTTTTTGGTCTTAAATCTTTAGGATATTCGTTTTCAAATGCAAATGTTCATAACCTAACAGACATGAAATATTTTCAGGTTTCTTTCTACAACTTCTTTGAGTAGAGATTCTCCCAGGTACTGGTTACCTTGAATATTACTGAATAAAGATTTTTTTAAAAAAAGAAATGTTACTATCAATACCATGTAATTTACCTGTTAATCATGTAATATTTTGAAAGTACAGCAACTAACTATGATACTATAATACAGGCATTTTTGTTCTAACACTTTGGAAAAGAGATTAGCATTATGGATGATTTAGATTCATGTTTTGATAGTAAAGGTATCTGTTGAAATATATAGCAGTTCATTTATTTTACATCCTGTATTTAAAATTCTATGATTATATTGGCTCTAATTTTAAAATGTGTTACAAAACTTATAGTACATATCTTTAATTGCAAGTCCTTATTATTTTACAATACCTAATGAAAATGATCAGTTATGCTCATTTCTACACAAGGTGATATAATAAGACACAAAAATGAGTGAAACAGGTGTTAAATCTCTTTCCCTCACACTGGGGTCATCATCTGCTTTTTTGAAATATATTTTGTACAAAGAAAAAGATATTGGAAGAGAGTCATTGGTAGTCTAAAATTTCTTGCCTGGCTGTATTTTGGAAAAATATTACACTAGTCCTTTCTCCTTTCCTTTCTGTATCTGTTCTATTTATAACTATTTTACAACTATTTAAAAATGTCTTAGAGTTTAACTGGCCTAAAATATATGAAATGTAGAGATTGATCAAAATAGTTTTTATCAAAATAGTTTTGATCAATCTCTGCAATTTTATATATGAGGAAACTGAAGTCTGAAATTATTATGCCCTTTGTGTCTCTATTTTGAAAGGCAATGACAAAATTAAGACATATGACCAGCATCTGCTGAACCATGGATCTTTTTTATAACTAACTATATTATTTCTTTTTTTTCCCCAGAAAAGATGATGGCAGGAAAAGCTTAGAATAATATATATGTTTTTTTCTATTCTATCTAATCAATCAATCAGTTTTGTTTCACTGTAACCCTAACCTTTGTCAATGTCATCAATAGCATTGCTTGTTCAGAAAACAAATGAACATTTTTGGAGTCAAAAAGTTAAACTCAAACTCCATCTTACTGATATGGAAGTGCTGGGAAGGGAGGAGCGTGGCTCCTTTAACTGATATGGAAGGGGTGAAGGAAAGTGCTAGGTAGAGGAAGGGCGTGGTCCCTGGCTGGGGCTCCACCCCCACGGACCTAGGTAAGGACAGGCACTCCTGCCTTCATGCCCAAATGTTGTATTTCCAAAGACCACCCTGGCCCACCATGCCCTCATCCTGTGTGTATAAAAACCAAGACCCTAGCAAGGCAGAGAAGAAGCAGCTGGACATTGAGAGGAGCACATCAGCAGAGGAACACACAGGCACAGGATGTTCAGAGGGATGCACCAGCACCCGCATGCTGGCAGGCTACTGACCAGCAGAACAACGTGGAGTTTGGCTGGGGTGATTGGAGGAGAGCCCGGGAGAGCCCGCGCCTCTGAGTGGCACAACTCCAGGGGAAAACCATCTCCTTTCTGGCTCCCCCATGTGCAGAGAGCTACTTCCACTCAGTAAAACCTTGCACTCATTCTTCAAGCCCACATGTGAACCAATTCTTCCAGTACACCAAGGCAAGAAACCCTGGGATACAGAAAGCCCTCTGTCCTTGTGACAAGGTAGAGGGTCTAATTGAGCTGACATAAGTCGCCTATAGACGGCAAACTAAAAGAGCACTCTGTAACACACCCCACTGGGGCTTCAGGAGCTGTAAACTTTCACCCCTAGACACAGCCCTGGGGGCGGAGCCCCACAGCCTGCCCATCTGTATGCTCCCCTAGAGGTTTGAGGAGCGGGGCACTGAAGTAGCAAGCCACACCCGCATCGCATGCCTGGCGAGGGGACAAGGGAACTTTTCCTGTTTCGTTACTAGATGTATGACCTTTGAAATTTACTTACATGTTCACATTTTAAAATGGGAACTATAATGAATACCCACAGGTGAAATGAGTGATTTTAACCAGTCTCATTTTGCTTAGTGACATGATCCAGATATATCTGTTAGTCATTTAGTGATTTGTTGATTGATTATTCCTGTTTCTAAAAAAAAATCCCATTTGTATTTGATGAAAACTGAAAAGGCATCTTCATCTTCAGTTTTAGAAACTGCAATGGACTGAATGTTTTTCTCCAAAATTTATATGTTGAAATTCGAATCCCCAAGGTGATAATGATATTAGGATGGAGAGTCTTTGGGAGCCCTCATAAATGAGATTAGTGCCCTTATAAAAGAGACCACAGAGAGATCCCCGACCCCTTCCCCCATATGAGGATACATGAAAAGATGGCCATGTTTGAATCAGGAAGCAGCCCCTCACCAGATACAAAATGTGCTGGTGTCTTGATCTTGGACTTCTCAGCCTCCAGAACTGTGAGAAATAAATGTTTGTTGTTTATAAGCCATCCAGTTTATGGTATTTTGTTACAGCAGCCTGAATAGTTTAAGACAGCAATTGAATAATATTTAAAAATGCATGAAGTACTGCTGCTTAAATATTAAAGTCAATGAGAACTCCCTGAAATTTATAGATGGAAGAGGATGCTGAATTTGTTTGTTACCAATCTCACATTTTACAGTACCAAAGGCAAAAAACTTAACCTAAGATGGCAGTGGTTACACAGAAAGTTAATGTTATGTCTGGGGCTAAAACACAGATCTCCTCATTTTCAGTTCTCAGCATTTTCCTCAATAGCATGCCACCTTTCTTAATAAAAGGGTAATTGTGTTGGGACCAGGAACACTGGTATATTTTAACAGATATGTCTAGACCATGAGAATTGCCAGATGCGTTTTGCAAAGATTTTATTAATTGTACACACACATTAGGATATTAATT
The DNA here is from genome assembly GCF_029289425.2 of Pan paniscus. Classification (NCBI taxonomy): domain Eukaryota; kingdom Metazoa; phylum Chordata; class Mammalia; order Primates; family Hominidae; genus Pan; species Pan paniscus. Next base: position 160,173,891 of record NC_073254.2, read on the forward strand.
TCTTCAGATGAATATTTAATTATTAATGTTACACAAGTTGGAATCAGCTGTTAAGTATGTGCTTTAAGTTATACCAAAACTAAGTGTTACACTGGAAATTATCACAGGCCATTTTCTTGTGTTAAAGTAAAGCTACAATTTTTTTTCCTATAACTCGTGAAACAATAACATATGTTTCCCTTATTCTTTATTTATTGTTTTTATTTTTAATGTTTATAATTATTATATATGTTGGTTCATAGGAAATGCAAAGGCATATTTTCAGCCCACTTAGGTATTATTTTATGGCATTCATTGATGTATTAACTTTCCTCTGACTTTATGTCATTCATTCTCTCTCTATTTTTATCACTTACTTTTTAGCCTATCAGAATGCATGCAATTGTATAAAGAGCCTTAAATCATTCTGAGAGTAGATGTTTGAATAAATAGTATTTGTTATTCAAAATGACCGTCACTGGAGAAGTGATTTGATATACATTTTTTTGCTTTACATACAGCTACCTAGTAGCTAAAATGCAGCTTCTTTAAAGGACAACTGAAAAATCTTTAGAAAACATAGGTAAGGGAATGTGTCCCTGAATGTGTGAAAATGACAATGACACTAATAGTATTAAACTAAAAGAAGAGAAATATTAAGGAAGTTAAAGGAATGAAAAAGGAAGGAAGGAGAAGAACTTAGTGTGTGCTAGGCACTGTGCAAACAACAAACAAGAAAACGTCTAACTCAATTTCACTCAGGAGGAAAATGAATCCTAGGAGTTAAGTAACTTGCCTGATGTTAGACAATGTGTAAGTAACAAAAATGAAACCTTTTTAACTCTACTACAATTTTTTAAAATTAAAAACGTGAATTAAAATTATGTTTTCTACTTTTACTTTCGTTTGATTCATTAATCTCACAAGTAACTTTGGATCCCACTGGAGTTTCTCATATAATCCATGCTACTACATCCTGAGAGAATTTAACTCTGTCCTGAAATGACATCTGAAGCCAATATTTATAACCCAGTCCTGTGTCCTTGCCAAGTTTCCTGTGCTAATGATCTTAAGCTTCAATAACAGCTGTCATGTAGATGAATTGCAAGGTACTTTGGGAGCTATATGAACGTATCGCATGGCTTATATCACACATACATTTCCTGCATCACCTCTGGATTAAAATGTCACCTATTTTAAGAATTCTAGAAAAGTACAAAGAAAAGCATGACTACCAATACCATGGCCAACTGAAAATTCCAAGTAAAAATTAAGCTTGACAGAATGTCATTATCACACAAATTAGATTGGACATGGAAATTAATCTTTGGAATTTATAAAATAATAAAATTATCATATCTTTGTATTTTTATTCATTTGCTTTTAAAAAGAAAATGTAGGAAGAAAACTAGTTATCAGCATTTTATGGTTAATTAATTCAGGGGTTATTCAATGGCATAAAATGACTTGTTATAATTGAGAAATAGCTAATTTAAATCTTGCCTCTACTACAGCATACTAAATAAATTATTTTTATTATAAAATATTTCTCTCCTATATATAATGTAACCTCAATATATTTTAAGCTGTTATATACATTTTGGGGGAAAACTTTGCATTTTGATTTTTTTTTTTATAGACGTTACTACTAAGCAAAATCCATTAGGTGGGTGTTTTACAAACATGTCTGGTCATAAGACTCTTGTTAAAAATCCAGATTCCTGGGCTCCTCACAGACAATATTGAATCAGCTCTCAAACGGAGGGCCTGAGAACCTAAACCTATTTTACAAATCTAGTGGATTCTTATTATCAAGAAAGTGTGGGAAATAATGCTTAAGATAATGTTCATAGCAGGATAGAAAAACGCTAAGTATATGAGTGGTGCTTTTATGTAATGAACCCGTTTAGCTCACCAATGTAACCCCAGTGTGCAGTGCACCACTCTAGTACCCCCTCAAATTCTGATTGCTTTAAATATGTTATTGTGTTAAAATTTTTATTGTGTCTTAATATGTTAATAATGCCTTTTACTAACATATTTACTTGATACTTTGTTACTTATTCCTTAATTGGTAATGTGGATATTTGGCATTTGCAACAGATTGTGATAAACCAAAATACATGATGCTTGTAAGTCAAATACTTTTGACAAAAAAATTGCATTTTCTAAGGTCGTAAATGCTCCAGTGAAAGCAGATCCACCTACCATTTAAAAAACAACTATCGAATATATATTGCAAATCTCAGTCCATATTCCTAAAGTTAAAGCCATAACTAAACCTCAGAAAAGACCCTTGTAAGAAGCAGGCTTATCAGGCTCAGACTCTAAGCACATTCCTTTGAAAACTTCTGCTAATATGCACCAGCTATCTTTCAGTCTGCTCATTCAACTTTGTGAATATAACACCACTCTCTGGAGACAGCCAGACTGTGAGAGTGCTTGGTGAGAGAACCCAGGTTTATTTGACCATAGAAGCTTACTTTTGTGGAATGCTTACTGTCATCTAGTAGAACACTAGAACCCAGGGCATACAAGCTTGTAATAAAAGGCTCACAGATATCTGAACCCTCTACGTATCCATCTTCATTTCCCATGATCTCTGGCTCACACTTTTTGATTGAGCAACACATGGAAGCTTGTAGCCCCCTGTATGCAGTATGTTGCTTTTCATCCCCATGTCTTTATTCTGCAACTTCCTGGATGGTAATACTTTTCTCCTTCATCTTTTATTCCTTCATCCTCACCATCTGTTTCCCTTGATTATTCCTATTAAAATGTTTCACGCATCCCTTGGTCTATAGAATCTTTTTTCACATACTCCTCATAAGTTACCTTTCCACACCTGAGCCTTTGTAAAACCCTGGGCACTCCTCAACCATTATGTTGACATAGATATGATAAGATCTGCAGAGTGTTATTTTCACCCAAGTTTGAGTAGATATTTTAGACAGCTAATATGGTGAAAGACTGAAAGCCATTCAGAGAGTGGCAAACATTCTGTATGATGTGCAATAAAACATCCATAATTTTTTTGAAAGTTTTATTTATAATATGAATTTTTGTGGCTGGGCGCAGTGGCTCATGCCTGTAATCCCAGAACTTTGGGAGGCCGAGGTGGGCGGATCACCTGAGGTCAGAAGTTTGAGACCAGCCTGGCCAACATGGTGAAACCCTGTCTCTACTAAAAATACAAAAATGAACCAGGTGTGGTAGCGGGCGCCTGTAGTCCCAGCTACTCGGGAGGCTGAGGGAGGAGAATCACTTGAACCCAGGAGGCAGAGGTTGCAGTGAGCCGGGATTTCACCACTGCACTCCAGCCTGGGCAACAGAGCGAGACTCCATCTCCAAAATATATATATATATGCATTTTTGTAGGAGAGAGGTAATTGGTACAGAGTGCATATTTTAGTCTTGGGTGAAAGTTAAGTTTGTGTTCATTTGTGGGGCTTTTTTCTTTTTTCCAATTTACAACAAGAATTTATTTTGGAAACGATATTTTAACCTTTGGAATCAAATTGTTTTTTATTTGGGAGCATAATGTATATAGATTGGTATTATGCTATACAATAAAATTCTTCTAACTTAGTGCCATTTGCTGGATGACAATGGTATTTTTGTATTTCAAGCCATTATTTTATGTTATGTGTCAATATATCATTGCACAGAAGAGCTTTTCAATCCAAATATTATATGTTCTCTGTGTAATTGAATTTTATTTATCTTTTGTAAATCAGAAACATTCATAGAGAAAAAATGCAGTTGAGGCTTTAATGACCCCTTTTTTCCTGTCTTAGTTGTAAATATTATGAAGGCATTTACCAGCACTTTATTCAGATTCACATGTCTAGCAACCTAGTCTGCCATATAATGGGTGGTTAATACTTGATGGCTGGCTGGATGGATGAATGGATGGACAGATATGTAGATAGATGAATGAGTGAGGATGAATGGGTAGATTTTGCTCTACAAGTAGACGTCAAGCCAAAGCATATGGTGTAGATTCTAGGCTTGAGTGAGTTCTCAAGCAGTGCACACAGCTTCTATAGTAAGTCAAGGCAGGGCTACAATCAGGGAGGCACCAGGAGGACACTCAGCCTAAAAGCGAGAAATCAAGTGCTGTAAGGTGAGGTGGTTGCTAACCTTCAAATGCTCACTGAAGCTCAAGGCAGGAGCCCTTGGTTCTGAAATCACCTTTCCTTACTCAGTTCTCTCTCAATTTGTGTGTGTGTGTGTGTGTGTGTGTGTGATAATCATTGCTAGTGCTGAACCAAACTTGAACAAGGTGAAGCTTCAGTGTAGCCACTTGCCACACCTGAAAGAGCCTGAAAAGTTCACACTGATTCATTGTAGTGCAATTGATTCTTGCTCTTTCTTCTAGTCAGAGGACAAGAGTCTTGAAGGGTAGAGTGTAATTTGCTTCCCATTTGAGAAACTTGGATAAAAGCTAGATATACAATCTCAAAACAAATTAAGTTATAAATGTATTAGGCAGAGCCTTGATTCGGTGTTCTAAAGAACGGGGAAGAGGGAGGTAGGTCAGAGGGTTGAGTTCCTCTCACATAGACTGTGAGTGATATCACAGCTTGGGTCCTCTTGATTTGTAATGGAAATTAGACCCAGTAAGGAGCATCTTACCTTTTAAGCCATGACATTTTTGAAATTATACATTCTAAGTAGGCTGGATAACATTTTAAACAAAACACAATTGAAAATTCAGTTCATCGGAGTCACTGCACATACTCAATTGCTGATTTTTATATTGCAGTATTTTTGGCTCTAAAATCATGATGAAATAACACCAAAAGCAAATGGGCCATATTATGCACAAATTGTTTGCTAAATCTAAATTGCTAAATTGAGGCTTTTTTCCAGCTGTGTCAGAACAAAAATATATTCAGCTACAAATATATAAAATCGAGATATTTTGAAGGCAAGAAAATATGCTACGGTTCTATTATAAAACTGATGGAAAAAACGACGTCTTTCCTTTAAATTATGTTTTTTAAACAGAGGAAATTCGTATTTCTGAATAAATCTTTTCACATTAACATTTCCTGGTACATGTGTCCCATTTGGTCTATAAACTCCTAAAATGGGATTATGAAAGAATAAATCTGCTCATCACATAAGAAGGAATGGATGACTGCTTTGTAAAATTAAAACTGGATGTCTATAGCTCAGGGTACCTTAGGTTCTATGGGATGCACAATGACTCAAAAATTTGGAATTAATATGTAGATCCTTAAGGTTCCTGGAAAGGTCCTTCTTGATAAATTTATTTTAGAATTACAATGCTGTAAAAACTAAAGAGAAGTTAATAAATATAATCATGTGTTTCAAATTCAAATGCCTAGAAGGCAGATAATGCAACTGGGTGGTGATTTTCCAGCTTCTTGTGAATTTGTAATGTGTAAGAATAGGGACCCACTGTCATAACATCTTTTTTATTTTGAAAGAGAAGTTCAAAATTCAAATTTTAAGTGGATTCTTCTCATGTTTAACTGTGTGCACTAAACTATTTTCATCTATGACATGCATTTGGGCTTTGAGTCACTTACTTGCCATTTATGTTTCAGACAATGACTCTACCTTAAGGTGGTAACAGAGCTAAACCCGCCCCATGCCAAGCCACATCCTCTGCTTCTGAATGTCTGCCCCCTTCTTTGAGGCCCACAAACTCCCCTTGACTTCCCACCCTGCTTTGAAAGTTTAGAGGAAGGTTGATTCTTTAGCAATCTTTCCTTCTTCTCAAGCTTACAGTATTCTCTTTGCCTCCATATTCCTTCAGAATGGCATTGTATCCCACCTGTTTGGTAGGAATTATATAGCATTGCCAGACCTCTGCTATGAAATCATCTTGTGCTGCCCATTACTTTTCACATTTTGAAATTGAGATGAAATTCATGTAATATAAAATTAGCCATTTTACCATTTTAAGGTGTATAATTCAGTGGCTTTTTGTACACTTACAATATTGTACGACATCACCAAAATCAAGTTCCAGAGTATTTTTATCACCCCAAAGAAAACAACTTACCCATTAAGCAGTCACTCCCATTTCTCCCTCCCTCCAATCCCTGGCAACCGTTAAATAGTCATTCTCTGTTCCCTATTACCCTAGACCCTAGGATCTGTCTATTATGACATTTCATATGAATGAAATAATAAAATATATTGCCCTTTGTGTCTTCCTTTTCTTACTTAGCATCATGTTTTTGATTCATTCATGTTGGTAGCATGTATCATTGTTTCATTTCTTTTATGGGTGACTAATATTCCATTGTATGCATATAGCACATTTTGTTTATCCATTCATGAGCTGATGGATATTTGGGTTATTGTCACCTTTTGGCTAATTTGAATACAGCTGCTTTTAACACTTATACAGAAGTTTTTGTTTGAACACTTGCTTTCAACTCTTTGGAGTATACAACTAGGAGTGGAACTGCTGGGTTTTATGGTAATTCTATGTTGAACTTTTGAAGAGCTGCCAACAATTTTCCACAGTGGCTGCACCATTTTCCATTCTTACCAGCGATGTATGAAAGTTCCCATTTTTCCATATGCTCACCAACACCTGTTCTTTTCTTTTTTAAAATATGTTTTTATTATAGCCATCTTAATTGGTGTGAGGTGATATCTCATTGTGGGTTTAATTTGCATTTCTCTAATGACAAATGATGTCGAGCATCTTTTCATGTCCTTGCTGAACACGTAGATATCATTTTAGAGGAAATGTCTATTCAAGTCTTTTGCTCATTTTTAAATTGGGTTGTCTTTCTGTTGTTGAGTTGTAAGTGTTCCTGTTATAATCTAAACAGACATCAGCAATATGCTTAGAAAGTAGTTTAACCCATTTTGTGGATTGTCTTTTTACTTTCTTAATGTTGTTCTTTGGAGCACAGTAGTTTCTAATTTTGATAAGGCCCAATTAATCTTTTTTTTTTTTTTTTGCCTGCACTTTTGGGATTATAGTAAACCATTGCTAAATCTAAGGTCACAAGGATTACCCTTTATTTTATTCTAAGAGTTTTGTAGTTTTAACTCTTAAATTTAGGTCTTTGATTTATTTTGAATTAATTTTTGTAGATGGTATATGGTGAGTCCAGTTTCATTCCTTTGCGTGTGAATGCCCAGTTTTTCAAGCACCATTTGTTGAAGAGACTATTTTTTCTCTGAAGAATGGCACTGACCTCATTGTCAAAAATGAAAGTATTATAGATATATGGGTTTATTTCTGGACTCTTAATTCTATTCTACTGATTTATATGTCTGTGTAGGGGAGAAAAAGTAATATGTTTTCCTTACCTGTTACAAAGTTCATAGTGATACTTCTATAACAAAAGAAAACAAAACTGTTTCTGTGGTCTTTCTCAATTTCCTTTGGCTTAAAATATTCAGCATGCCAATGTGCCATATTTTCAGGCAGCACTTCCTGCACCCCTTCTATCCTTATGCTGGTATCATGGTGTTTTAATTACTGTATCTTTGTGATAAGTTTTGAAATTTAGAAGTACATCTTCCAACTTCATTTTTCTTTTAGAAGATTGTTTTAGTTACTTGAAATCCCTTACAATTCCATATGGATTTTAGGATTACCTTTTCCATTTCTGCAAAAAAGACAGTTGGGATTTTAATAGGGATTGCATTATGTCTTTAGATTGCTTTGATAAATATTGCCATTTTGAAAATGCAAGCTTTTTAAAACTCTTAGTCACTAAGTTTCTCATTTCCGAGACTCTTCATTCTTAAGCATCTTAGTCTATATTTTGTTGTAGCTATTATACTTTGCTTCAGGTGTTCATAGCTAATACCACATTTAATATGTAATACTACACTTAAGCCTTTAAATGCTTTCAACAAATACTACCTAGGTAGTTGCTTCAATCCTATGGCAGCTCTGAGGCAGATAAAACACATCAAGCTTTTGAAATGATCCTTCAGAGGACCACCAGATAGGTAAAAATAAACACTCTGTATATAAAAATATACAGATTTTAAAAATCTGTATAAATGTCTGAGGTATAAGTGCAATTTTTACATGCATATATTACTTAGTGATCAAGTCAGGACTTTTAGTGTATCCCTCACCAGAATAAAACACATTGTACCCATTAAGTAATTTCTTCTTATCCATGCTCTTTTCACTCCCTCTTACTTCTGAGTCTCCATCGTCCATCATACCACTCTCTACTTCCATGTATATCCATTTTTTAGCTCCCACTTATAAGTGAGAACATATGATAATTGTCTTTCTGGGTCTGATTTGTTTTATGTAAGATAATGGCATTCGGTTCCATCCAGATTGATGAAAAAGACACAATTTCATTCTTTTGTATGACTGAACAGTATTCTATAGTGTATGCATACAATATTTTCTTTATCCATTCATCGCTTGATGGACACTTTGGTTGATTCCATATTTTTTTCTATTGTGAATAGTGCTAGAAAAAATATACAAGTGCATGTATTTTATATATTAATGTCTTTTCCTTTGGGTAGATATCCAGTAGTAGGATTGCTGTATCAAAGATAGTTCTATTTTTAGTTATTCAAGAAATCTTCATACCATTTACCATAAAGATTGTACAAATTTCATTCCCATCAACAGTGTATAGGAATTCTCTTTTCTTCATATTCCCACCAACATTGTTTTTTACAATTTTTAATAACAGCTATTCTGACTGGGATAAAGATATCTCAAAGTAGTTTTAATTTGCATTTCTCCAATGATTAGTGATATTGGCCTTTTTTTCATATACCTGTTGGCCACTTGTATGTTTTCTTTTGAGAAAATAGCTATTCACATCCTTTGCCCACATTTTAATGGCACACTTTGTTTTGTTGTTGTTTTTGTTGAGTTTGAACTTCTTGTATATTCTGGATATTTGTCCTCTGTTAGATACATAGTTTGCAAATATTTTTGCCGCTTATGCTCACTCTGTTTGTTATTTCTTTTGCTGTGGAGAAACTTTTTAGTTTAATGAAGCCCAATTGGCTATTTTTTATTTTGTTGCCTATACTTTTGAGATTTTGGTCATGAATTCTTTGCCTAGGCCAATGGCCAGAAGACTTTTCCTTGTCTTCTTCTAGTATTGTTATAGTTGCAGGTCTTATGTTTAAGTATTTAATCCATCTTGAGTTGACTCTTGTGTATGATGAGAGACAAGAGTCCGGTTTCATTCTTCTCCATATGGCAATGCAATTTTCCCAGAACCATTTATTGAAAAAGGCTTATTTTCCCCAATGTATGATCTTGTTGACTATCAAGGATTTGTTGGCTGTAAGCATCTGGCTTTATTTCTGGATTCTCTGAACTCCCTACTATTAACTGTACCTATCTCTGTTTTAGGTCCTGTAATATTGTTTTATGAATCTGGGTGCTCTGGTGTTGGTATATATGTATATATATATATATAAAATTGTTATATCCTCTTGCTGAACTGATCCCTTTATCATTATATAATGAAATTATTTGTCTTTTTTAACTGTTTCATTGATTTAAAATTTGTTTTATCTGATATAAGTGTAGCTACTTCTGTTCACTTTTGATTTCTGTTTGGGCAGAATATCTTTTCTACCATTTTATTTTCAGTCTGTATGTGTCTTTACAAATAAAGTGAGGTTTTTTGTAAGCAGCATATAGTTAGATCATATTTTATTAGCCATTCAGCTAGTCTCTCTTTTAAGTGGAGTATTTAATCCACTCATGTTTAAGGTTATTTTTGATATGTGAGGTTTTGTTTGTTATATTTTTAATTGTCTTCTAATTGTTTTATAAATTCTTTGTTTCTTTCTCTTTCTCTGACTGTCTTTGGGATTTGGTGGAATTTTGTAGTGATGTCCTTTGATACCTTTCTTTTTCTCTTTAGTGTGATTATTTTACCAGCGAGTTTTATACTTTCCTGTGTTTTCATGATGGTGAATACTGCTCTTTCCATTCCAAGTTTAGGATTTCTTTCAAGATTTCTTGTAGTACTGGTTTAGTGCTGATCAATTCCCCTAGCACTTACTTACCTGGGAAAGACTATTTCTCTTTCAGTTATCAAACTTAATATTGCTGAGTATAAAATTCTTGGTTGGCAGCATTTTTCCTAGCACTTTGAGTTTGTCATCCCATGCTCTTCTGACCTTTAAGGTTTCTGCTGAGAAGTCCACTGTTAGTCTGATGGGGACTATTTTATAGGTGACTAGATGCCTTTCTCATGTTGATTTTAGAATTCATTCTTTCACTTTGACTTAAGAAATTCTTATTATACTATGCTGTGATAAAGTCATTTTTGCATTGCATTTTCTTGGATATCACTAAGCTTCCCATATTGGGATGTCTAAATTGCTTTCCAGACTTGGGAGTCTTTCTCTAGTAAATAAGGTTTCACAACTTTTAAAAATCTTTTTGGCTTCTTGGGAATACTGATAATTCATAAGTTCAATGACTTTATGTAGTCCCAGTGTCTTGAAGTCTTTGTTCATTATTTTTAGTACTTTTCTTTTTTTGTCTAACTAGATTATTTCAAAAGACCTGCCTCTAAGTTCTGAATTATTTTTCTTCTGCTTGGTGTAGTCTATTTTTTTTAAGTTTTTGAATGTATTTTATATTTCCTTCAATAAATGTTTCAGTTCCAGGATTTCTGGGGTTTTGTTTGTTTTTTAAAGATATCTATCTCATTGGTATACATTTTTCATTCACGTTCTGAATTGATTTTCTGAGTTCTTTGTTTTGGAGTTCAGATTTCTCTTGCATCTCATCAAACTTCTTTAAAATCTATATTTTGAATTATTTACCTGGATTTTGAGGATTTTTTTGGGTTAGGATCTATTGTTGGAGAGTCATTGGGCTCCTTTGCGGAGAGTGTGGTAAAGTTTTGATGAGAAATGGAATGCCAGATGGGTACTTCCTCATGTTTTGGTGGTGATGGTGGTGGGCTAAGCATGCCTGTCTTTGTGTCCAGGGGCAGCATATGCTGACACCATTTTTAGTGGTTTCAGGGAGACCAATTCTTGGGCCTCTGGGTGGCTTTCTCAGATGCCAATTATTATAGTGGCATCCCAAGTGAGTGAGCAGGTTCTCAAGTTCCTGGCAGCTGGGGTGGGGTGAGATGGGCAATAGTGGTAACAGTGCGGTAAGATGGTCTTCTAGTTTCCAAGTGCTATGCTGTTGTGTTGGCAGTGGTCACAATGGAAGGTACCAGCTGGCCCCCAAGTGACACTTGCAGGTAGAAGCCAGCTGAAGTAGTTGTGGTAGGGTGTTTATTCCTGACATCTGTCCCTTGTGGGAAGTGTTCAGGTGGTGAGTTGATCTGTGGCTCTGGGTGCCAAGATCCTGCATTGCATCTCAGAGGGTGGGGAGAAGCCATGTGAAGCTGGACCAGGCTGTTTTGTGCCAAGGCCCCCCAATGGCAAGTGCACACACCAGCTGCACTGGGGAGAGGAGCTGGGCAGAACAATTTTTAGAACCCTGGTGAAATACTTGGGTGAGGGTGATTGCCTCTGCATGGAGGCCTTGCTATGGAAGGGTGAGCCTGCTGGTCCCAGAAGTTGCAGCCTTGGCTGGCAAGTGGAGGACTTGCATTTTTCTCACACTCCATACTGGGCAGGGTTCTCTCTTCTGTCCTGAGTTTCGAAGCTGATGCTGCAGTTCAGTCAGATTAGACAGTTCACTCCTATTCCATCACTCAGCCCCAGGCTGAGCAGGAGCACCCACTCAGCTCAGGACCAAACCTCCTTGGCAACTCTCATCCTTCTTATATCCCAAGGGGGTTGCCTGGTTCCAGTGTTAGTGGATGGAGCCCACACCAGGTTTGCTTTTCAGTTCTGGTTGTGGGAGTCCATTTCCCCATAATCCCTAGTTCTACAAGCCACAGCTTAAGCTTTCCTAACACCTAGGACTGGCACCACCAGATCCAAGCACTGCACACAGTATGTTAAGAGCTGCGATCAAGAATGGCATGTTATTGCAGATGCTTAAGTCTCCGAGAGGGTATGGAACTCAGGACATGCTACCTCCTTGGAGTAGTTTCTTCTCACAGTCTCCTGGACACTCCCTAAGTTAGATTCAGGGTCTGGGAGGTTCAAGATGCACATCCATGGCCTAAAATGCATAATTACCCAGTGGGAAAGTGAATGACAAAAATGCATTCACTCACCCTCTCCTGTATTAGGGATTCTCTCCCAGGTCTTGGGCAGCCTTAACCATTCAAGCTACCTGTTTTCTTTCTCCTTTCTAGATTTTGGTGTTTCCTTTTCCTTTTCTGACAAACTCCCATCTTCCTTTGGGATAATGTATTCAAAGTTTGATTGCCTACACACTGTTCTGGTTCTTCTAAGTGGATGAGGCGTGCTTGAGATGCCTCTAGACAGCCATCTTGGGGGGAAAAATCCACATTTCTTTAAGGTCTGTATTATTTCCTATAACATGAATAACTCGCCCCCAAAATGCGGGATGTCATCCTTAAGTGTGTCACTGATTTGGGTTATAGAAAATGGTAAGTGGGTAAATAAAAATTCCCCAAAGCTCTCTTACCATAATCCAAGCTTTTTCCTTCATTGAGCATTCTCCTGATTATTGTAAGATTTTGTTTTGATTCCAAAACTCACAAAAGTTGATTCTGACAATTTTTGCAATCTTAGTGTTTTCTTTTGCAGTGTGACAGAGTTTTGGAGTTCTCTATTCTGTTGTTTTTTTACCCAAGGCCATTCTAACTTACTTTTTAATACTGATTTTAATTTACAATTAGAATAGTCACTTCTTGCAGTGTGGACTTTTATTTTATACTACTTTTGATGGTTCTCTACTATGAAGTCCAGAATTCTACATATAGTAAATATTAAACAGTATTTTGAGAGTGAATGCATGAATGAATCAATAAATCAGTGTCCACATAAAGAGGTTTTATTACCTGCCTAAGTGACTGATTCTGCAGTATAAGAATCCTGAATGTAAGATAATTTTCCTTATACTCTAAAGTATATTATTTATAGTCACATTAATTTTCCTTTGCTCAATTGTTAGTGAAGATCGAAAACATACCATCACTATATATATTTTTATAATATCTTTGTATACACAGAATAGTTTTTAATGTAATCATCTCATAATTTCCTCAATCTAAAATAAGCAATATTTTATCCCTTCCCAATTAGTTTTATTTTCTGCCTGAATTATCCAGATAAGGATTGGAAAATAGCGACCTATTAGTTTGCGGTCTTAAATTCACTTGGGAGTTGAGCAATCCTTTTGCAATAAACTTTGGTTTAAAAATTTTTAATTGACTGTGATAATATGAAATAGTCACAGAAATATTACCCTTGGGGATGATATTTCTTCCACAGTGCTAGTGACTGTCCTGATGTAGTTCATGGATTTTCCATGGTTGATGCAGTTGAGTAAGGGTTATTCCCTTACAAGCAGATCCAGGATTGAGACTGACAAACTTAGAGTGATACTTTTTTTTTTTTTTTTTTTTGAGCTGGAGTCTCACTCTGTTGCCCAGGCTGGAGTGCAGTGGTACCATCTCAGTTCACTGCAACATCCGCCCCTCGGGTTGAAGACATTCTCAGGCCTCAGCCTCTGGAGTAGCTGGGATTACAGGTGTGCACCAACACACCCGGCTAATTTTTGTATTTTTAGTAGAGACGGGGTTTCACCATGTTGGCCAGGCTGGTCTCGAACTCCTGACCTCAGGTGATCCATCCACCTTGGCCTCCCAAAGTGCTGGAATTACAGGCATGAGCCACCGCGCCTGGCAGAATGATACATTCTGAAAGACCGTTTCCATACTTTATAACAAAAGTCTAACTAACATCTATATAAAAATAGGGTTTTTAAAATGCTGAAAGTGGTATTGTTTAATGCCCTGCATTTATTTTCATGGAAATACTGTTTTAGAATACTCACATGTGCCAGGCAAATTCCTTGATACTTTTAGTAATTGTTTCTTGCAATATAATGCTAACACCTTAAATTAGGTACAAGGTCACCATCTTAGGGAGACTAAGGATCAGAGCTGCAAAGGAATTTACAGGAAGATAGCAGCTGTAGAGGAGCACCACTCTGATTGCCCCTTCAGGAGAAATCTCACCATGAAGAAATTGGTCAGCACTGGGCTGACCATCTCCAATTGCAGTGCCTTTAGAATTCCTACAGCAGTGTAGCTGGAGATATGCTCTTCTCAGGCAGTGTCAGCCAATGTTCAAGTACAGTAGAACAACAGGGTTTGCTCAAGGAAGGATTCCTCTGCTGGCAATCTTTGCTTTAGAGCTTGCCTTTGGGCTCTAGACTTTCTCAGATTTGTACCACAGTCTGAGTCTCCTCCTTCCCAGCTGTCTTCCCTTTCTTCCACAGGTATCAGACCTGATCTACAGCCTGAAAGCTCTTCCTGCCCACTCTTACTCCTTCTACTGTTATCTTTGACACACATTACTCCAAATAAATATCTTCTACTGCAAACTCTGTTTTGGCATTTTCTTTCCAGAAGATTCGAATTTACATGGGCAGAAAGAATAATATATTGAAAGCAAGGAAGAGTTATTTACCTATTTGGGGTAGATGTCGTTGCTATTAAGCATACTTAGGTTTTAATTCTGTTTCTCCCAGTTAGCAATTTAGTCTTTTTGCACTTTAATATTCTTTTTGTAAAATGAGGACAATCACATCTACATTGGTTGTTGTAAATTTCTCGAATGATGTAGTAAAACCTAGCCCTTAGTAGTCTCTCAAAAAAAGGTAAATGTTACCATTTTTGTTTACCATTGTTGTTGTTAAGAAAAATAATATATATTAAATATTATAAAATAAAATATATATAATATATTATATATTTAAATATTGATTCTAGTTTTAAAATTTAAACATTTCTTCCCCCACAAACTATTTCTTTTCTATGCTCCATACCTCTTCCCAGCATGATTCTAATGAATGATTTAGGCTTTATATTTCTTAACAGATTGTTATTTTCTAGATGAGACATTGAGTTTATATTGCCACAAAATGTTTGAATTGGTGATATACTGTAATGATATTCAACTATCTGCACAGTAATTTGTAGTACCTGCCAACAATCAGTAACATAGCTCTAAATGTCTGAAAATGGCATCACACACATTTTCTGGTCAATTATCTTCTAAAAGGATTAGTCAAAGAGGATACATGATTTGACAGTAAAATGCTTAGACCCAAAATGAAAAAGTTTACTGTCAAGTTTAAGTCATCTCCCTAACTAACGATGATTTGGGGCAGTCATTAACTCACACAAAACTTTAGTTTCCTTATTTATAAAATGGAGAAATTAGGACAGTTTATTTCTAAAGTCTGATTCAGCTATAAAATCTAAATACTGATTATAACTAGTTCCCTAGAATTTACAATTTAAGGCCACAAGTTATACCATAATATTCCTAGATGTTCAATATTGTAGGGTAAGTTTTTATAATGTGTGCTCAGGATTATTATTACTATTATTATTTTATTTTTATTTTTTTGCAATGGAGTTTTGCTCTTGTTGCCCAGGCTGGAGTGCAATGGTGCGATCTCGGCTCACTGCAATCTCCGTCTCCAGGGTTCAAGCAATTCTCCTGCCTCAGTCTCCAGAGTAGCTGGGATTACAGGTGCCTGTCACCATGCCTGGCTAATTTTTGTATTTTTACTAGAGACAGGGTTTCACCACGTTGGTCAGGCTTGTCTAGAACTCCTGATCTTAGATGATCCGCCTGCCTCGACCTCTCAAAATGCTAGGATTACAGGCGTGAACCTCTGTGCCTGGCCTCTGAGGATGAATTTTTAAGAAAATGAGGAAATAGTCAAATGGATCACTATTTGCTAATAGTTTAATAAATTATATGAGACAATCAATCCTTGGATTGTTCATTTGATCTTATTTGTTCCTAAAAGATTACTGCAATAGGGATACACATTAGAATTAATAGAATTTTTTTTAATTTCACCAGAAATTATTTTCAAAGAAATCAAGCAAAATGTTTCTACAGACCCTTTCCTGAATACAGAATATCAGGAGAAACATGCACAAATTTATTCTGCTAAAGATGTTAAAAAACTTAGAAATATAAAACTCAGGATATTTCTATTCTATGTCTACAATAGAAGCTATTTCAGAGTTTCTAGACTATGAGTTGGTGTCATTATGAGGAATATGTTTAAGGTTTATGTGTAATAATGTCATCCAAAGCAATGTAGGTTCAGAATTTTACCCAAACTGAAGAGATTGTATTTGGCTTCTAGATCAATGATAGGCATGACATTAAAAGCCCACAGTTAACATCAATAAGTAAGAGTAGGTCACTGGTAATTAAGAATGGAAATGCCACCATCTCCAGCAATTGAAATCTCACTGCAAATGATCTGAATTCAATTAGAAAAACCAGAGGGGGTAGATATAAAAACAGTTGGCTAAAGACAGGTATGCTTCAATTCAGTACTCATATAGGGTCTACTATGAACAGTACTATGATAAACTCTGTAGATCTAAAAATGAATCCGAAATGGTCCCTCCCATCAAGAAAGAATGATTTAATAGAAACATGAAGTTTAGTCTAGTAGTATTAATGGGCAATTGATGCAAGCTGTTATTTCTTAGTGCATAAATAGGACAAACCAAGAGTGTTAAATTTCAGCAAAGATGCAAATTATTTAGTGAGTTAGGAACTATAATGTCCCAGAGACAAAGGTAGGGAGACAGACATCATAACATATCAATAATAACATTATCAGACAAAAGCAACTGTATCTGCTCATCTAAGGATTTGTTCTATGTGACAATGACTGCTTTGCATATTGGTTGGCACTTAATCTTTCACAACACCAAAAGTTGAATCATCTTAGGGTGAAAGAAACAATAATAAAACAAACAGAATTTTTCTCTCCAATATCTTTCTCTTTCTTTCTCTTTCACTACACACACACATGCAGACACATACACACACCTCAAATGGTACTGACCCTTCATTACTTATTTTGTAGTGGTAAAAATCAATGCAGAGCTCTATTTGGAGAATGACTATTTCCAATGACAATGAAGGTTAAATAGAATGCTATAATTGCCAATGCTTTTAGAATATCTGGGGGAAGCCTCTGAACTGGATTAAATGAGAATAAAGATAGCCAGCAATATTTGATGCTTAAATTATAAATTTGATTTAAACATGATGGAATATTTTAGATAATAAAGTAATAAACTTCTCTATTCTTCACAAATCTTATTGGCATAAGAAAGTTAATAGAATGACAGGAATATGACACTATTGATGCCATTTAAATATAACTGTCTCTAAAAATGCTTTGGAAACAAGGCAGTGTTTAGGAAGTATAAGAAATCTTTATATAAGCCAAAGTTGCTGAGATTCAATGTATCATTTTTTTCTTTTCTGTGAGCTAATAGCAGCTAGCCCTTCGAAGATCTATACAATACTTGATTATTAGAAATAGTAGGATATGGCTTGTTAACAATAGTAATTTCTCACAGTTGCTGAGTGCTTACTATGTGCAGACCCTGGGTTTGGTGTTCCTGCTTTGCCTTAGCTCACTTAGTTCTCACAACACCACAATGAAGTAGGTTCTTTCATTATTTCCATTTTATGTGTGAGGCAACTGAGACTGTCAACCCATTCTCAGGTCATTCTGACTCTAGAACTTGCTTCTCTTGTCTTACAGACCTCAGTTGTAACACAGTAGGTGCTAAAATCATATATACAATGCTTATTTCACCTATTTGAAAATAAAATTGCTTTTTACGCCAAGGTTCACACATATGTCTGTTTTGTTGCTTTACTCTGGGGCTATGTTATGGGTGCATGCTTTGTCCTTCAAGCAGAATTGACTTCTTTGGTCTGCACCAGTCATTCAATATAACTTAAGGCAATTTGCTGCCAGCATTTCTACATATCTTTACATTTCTTATAGATGCATGCCTGTATTTAAATAGCATTTATTGATGTTATTCTAAATACTCCCTGCTTTGGGGTGGTAACATTACACATACATTCCACGACAAATATGCCTTGTAAATATATAGTTGCCTGTTTTTCTGGTTCTTTGTAGACAGTCTTTCCAAAGGTAAAATTCAAATGCTCTAATCAATGTTCCCCTCCAGCAAAAGAAAAATGAAAGGCAAATAAGGATGATGCTGTTTTTTAAATGCGAAGTATCTCCCAATTATTTTTGTGATACTCTACTTAATTCCACCTGCAAAGATTAGGAATCAATTATTTAGTGCAAAACATTTAAATCTAGTACCAGAATCTGGATGAGGATAAAAAGAAATTCTAAATATGTTTCCTACACAGATCTCAGTACCATTACAATAAGTTGGATGCTTTCCAATCTAGTCATTAGACTATAAGTCTTTTTATGTGTCTGTGTCCAGATCTCTGTGGGTATCCATAAAATATGTTCTTGCTGGCAATCTATGTCTGCTGTTTATCCACAACTTTGTAGCACACATGATCTCAAGGAAATTATTTAAGGTGACTGTATCTCCATTTCTTTATTTGTAAAGGAAGGGGGCTGGGTCAGATAACCCACGATATCCATGCCAGAACTAAAACATATTGATTCTGTAGCTAAGAGTGGTGATTTATAGGAACTACTGCGCAGTTTAAAGCAACTGCTATCAAATTGAAAACACTCATTTATTCTTCCATTTTCTATAAATCATACTTTCACAGATACCAGAAAAATTATTACCATCATTGCTGATAGGAAATTCTAAATTCCTGCTTGCCCTGGAATTATTAGATAGGTCATTCCTTTATACTCTGTCATTTTTAGCACAAGGCCAGAGAACAGAGGTTTCTGGCAAATCAGGATGTGATCATGAGATAAGATTCATGAGAATGAAAAGCCAACACATTGAGGTTGAAGAGCAGAGAAGTAGAAAGAGTTTTTGATGACAATAGTGAGCAGCAAAAGCAAGACAAGCAACTTCCTTTCTCTGGATATTCTGTTATGAGAGAAAAATAGATTTTTATTTTGCAAGGCAGTTGCTTAGGTTTTTCTATTACTTGAAGCTAGATACACTCCAGCTAATCAAAGTTTAGAGTTACCCACACTTTTGGATTAGATGAAGTTTAAGAACTATGTAATCTATTTGCTAATTGACACTGAGCTATATGGTGTTATTTTAGCCTTTTAATGTTTTCTTGTGATTGATGAGATATTTGTATTAAATGCTTCAGTTTTATGCACTTGTTTGTATTATTTTTTTCTTTTTCACTTAGTGAGTTAGCAGCTATCATGGATAAATTTCTGCATTTAGAATTTAATAGAAATCTTTTTCTGTTGGCAGACATTCCTTGATGTCATTTGTTATTTATTTTCAATTCTCTCCAGGTTTACCTCTTTCACTGTGTACAGATTATGACAAATGATCAGCAATCCCAAGTTATTTACTTGATGTGAACATTTCCAAGAGCAAAATATTTCAATACTACCATCATGGATTATCAAATCAAAGTACTGAAAGTGCTTCAAACAAAACAGAAGCATAGTTTACTGACATCTTCCAAGTCCCTTGTTGAATCCCAGAGGATAAAAATAAGTCTATTTATATATAAGGATAATAATATTTAATCTCATCCCCATCTCATCTTTTGAGAATAATATGTTAGTCTTCGGAGATACTTTTGAGATATCAAGTGAATTGCATAGCATTAAAAAAATGACTGATTAACTTTGTCAAAATGCTAGAAGTGGCTTATGAATCTTTACCTTTCATCATGTTTTCACAGGAATATTTAAAATGCTTTTCTTTAGAAATGAATATTTTGCAACTTACACAAACACTTGAAACCAACTCAAGAATTGTAAGAGGCCCTCAGAAATAGATTCTAGGGCAACCTCATCCAATCTTATGAACCCTTCAATTACACACCCTATGTCCAGTGGATATTCATTAGTTGATTGAATATAGATCTGCTGATAGATAACTTTCTACACACAGAATGTAGATCTGGTAATAGATAACTCTCCGCACATCTGTTTCTTGCACAAGTATAATTAATTGAAAGTTCTCACTCTTAAGCTGATATCTGTCTCATGTAATTATACCTATTGGTACTACCATTAAATCCATATTTCAACATTTGTTTACACAACATCTTGAGTCTTCAAATACTTTACTGAAGCAAAAATATATTACATATCAATTGCATTTCAACAATTTAACAAGGTAGTCACTTTTTCAGAAAGTGTTCATCTGGCTATCTGCCATTACTTGAGTTGAGCAAACTCATGTGGTCTTCTAGTGATTGTCATTCACTTTTTCTATACTCATAAGTCATCTCTTTAAGTTGTCTACCTGGTTTCTTGCCTGGACCAGGATCAATGTCAAATAAGTGTATGTCAAGATTACACAACACCTTGCAACATATAAAAGAGTTATCAAGTCCAATAGTTCCATAAAAACTCGTGGGCTATATTTAAAAAGAAAAATAAGATTTTTCATTATTTACAAAGTATATGACTTAGAATCTAAAAAATAACTTACAGTAAGAATTTAGCAATTTTGTTAATTTTGTTAAAAAGAAAATGATTTATTTACTGAAACAGTTTTTAACAATAATTTGAAATTGATAAAAACAAAATATACTTATTTTGTATGTACAATGTATAGATTTTACTATTATGTATTATGTATAATAGTAAAATCAATTCCATTTGATTGATTCTAACAATATACTTTTGTTTATGTTTTTTGCCAATCTAGTGCATTTGTAGGTAACCTATGGTTGCAAAAAATGAAAGAATATAACCTGCACGTGAATGTTAGTTGGTATTTAAATTTACATGAAAAAGTAAGATTAAAGTGAAAAAAATATATATGTCAGAACTTCACTCATTCATTAGTGGTATGAGAGACTTTTTTACTTAAGTAGATAATAGTTTTTGAATACTGGGGCAACCACATCCAATCTCATGAAACCTTCAGTTATACACATATGTCCAGTGTACATTTATCAGTTGGTTGAATATAGATCTTGTGGATAGTTAACTTTATACACATAGAATATAGATCTGGAAATAGATAACTCGCTACACATCTATTTCTTGCACAAGTCTAATTAATTGAAAATTTTCGCTCTTGAGCTGACAGGGTATATTTCCTTAAATTTTTTGTGTTAGTCACAACAGACTGCTAGTCACTTCTACTAAGTTTATTCTGTATTAAACATTTTAATCCATCACTTTCTTAAGTCTGGAATACAAAAGTGATAAGCTAAGCATTTACAGATTTTCATGGAGTTAATACTGTAACTGTTAGCAATTCCATGCTGCCAATATTGCATCACCAAACATGGATTGGAAAGAGATGTGCAGTAATTCACCATTATATCATATTTCCACCATACTAATACAATAAACATAAACAATAAACATAAATAACCTCAAGAACATAAAATAATTAGAAAGTAATGAGTTTTGAGTAATTATTATCTGTTTTAAATATAATTTAATTAATTTTACATATATAAAATTTAATTTTTACTGATGGCCATATTTAACAATGGGGCTCGCAATATTCCTAAAAATTTAATGATGGGTTCTTGCAATGCAATACAAGCCAGTTCACACGCACCACTAAATGTAGCACAAGGTGAGGCATAATAAGAACACTCTAGATGTATAGATGCTCTTAAAACTTTTGCCTTTCCCCAAGAGTAAACAGAAGCTATTGGAAATCATTGCAGAGGCCTGTTAACATTGCAGAGGAATGTTAACGCGAACATCTAACGCGAATGTTAGATGTTCTCCCTCTACTGCTCAGTTGTGGTGTGTCCATGAGGAATTTTCTTAGTCTGTTTGTGTTCCAGCCTTCTCAGCTGTAAAATGAAAGTAATAATGACAAAAATGATACATATCTCATGTTTGAAATGAGGTAATATACATAAAGTCCTTAGAGCAAGGTCTAGAACATAGTAAATACTTAATATACATTAACCATATTATAATTGAATTTTAAGACAGAATATAATATGATCAGATTTACAGTTTAAAAGATCACTGTGCTTGTTGTATGGAGTACTCAACTGTGGTACTCAATTATGGTAGAAAATGCAGTTAAACATCTACTGTCATCCTGGGGTGGTTCTTGGATTCAGTTGGTGAGAATAGAGACACAGCCAACTACACAAATTTTGAAAGACATCAAAAAGAAAGAGCATTGGACATGTCAAGGATAACTCCCAGGTTTTTAAATTAGGCAATCGATAGATTTCTCCTTCACTTAGAAAGAGAATAGTGGAAAGGTATTACTTTAGAGCCAGGTGGGAGATCATTAGTTTGGTTTTAGAATTTTATATATATGAAGTGCAGTTAAGACTTTCAGGACATGTGGAATAGGTCGAGGAGAATTCTGGGCTGTAAATACATTTTGGAGTTATTGACATAAAAATGAAGATAGTTAAAGACACAAGGGTAAATATTGCTGGCAAGATGCCAAATAGGAACAGCTCCGGTCTGCAACTCCCAGCGAGATTGATGCAGAAGGCGGGTGATTTCTGCATTTCCAAATGAGGTACCTGGTTCATCTCATTGGGACTGGTTGGACAGTGGGTGCAGCCCATGGAGGGCGAGCCGAAGCAGGATGGGGCGTTGCCTCACCCAGGAAGCTCAAGGGGTTGGGGAATTTTCTCTCCTATCCAAGGGAAGCCGTGAGGGACTGAGCCTGAGGAACTCCGGTACAGATACTGCACTTGTCCCATGGTCTTCGCAACCTGCAAACCAGGAGATTCCCTCTGATGCCTACCCCTCCAGGGCCCTGGGTGTCAAGCACAAAACTGGGCAGCCATTTGGGCAGACACCAAGCTAGCTGTAGGAGTTCCTTTTTTTCCATACCCCAGTGGCTCCTGGAAGGCCAGCTAGACAGAACCATTTACTCCCCTAGAAAGGGGTGCTGAAGCCAGGGAGCCAAGTGGTCTGGCTCGGTGGGTCCCATCCCCATGGAGCCTAGCAAACTAATATCCACTGGCTTGAAATTCTCACTCCCAGCACAGTGGAAGTCTGAGATTGACCTGGAACACTGGAGTTTGGTGGGGGGAGGGGCATGCACCATTTCTGAGGCTCGAGTAGGTGGTTTTACAAGCACAGTGTAAACAAAGCCACTGGGAAGTTTGAACTGGGCAGAGCCCACTGCAGCTTAGCAAGGCTGCTGTGGCCAGAATGCCAGATTTCTCTTCTCTGGGCAAGAGAAAGAAAAAAGGCAGCAGCACCAGTCAGGGACTTATAGATAAAACCCCCGTCTCCCTGGGACAGACCACCTGGGGAAAGGGGTGGCTGTGGACACAGCTTCAGCAGACTTAAACATCTCTGAAGAGCACAGCAGACCTCCTGGCACAGCATTCAAGCTCTGCTAAGGGTCAGACTGCCTCCTCAAGTGGGTACCTGACCCCTGCATATCCTGACTTGGAGACACCTCCCCGTAGGAGCCGACAGACACCTCATACAGGAGAGTTCTGGCTGACATCTGGCAGGTGCCCCTCTAGGATGAAGCTTCCAGAGGAAAGATCAGGCAACAATCTTTGCTGTTCTGCAGCCTCTGCTGGTGACACCCAGGCAAATGGGGTTTGGAATAGACCTCCAGCAAACTACAGCAGACTGGCAGCAGAGGGGCCTGACTGTCAGAATGAAAACTAACAAACAGAAAGGAATAGCATGTCCACTTGAAGACCCCATTCAAAGGTCACCAAGATCAAAGACCAAAGGTAGATAAATCCACAAAAATGGGGAGAAACCAGTGCAAAAGGCTGAAAATTCCAAGAACCAGAAAGCCTCTTCTCCTCCAAAGGGTCACAACTCCCTGCCAGAAAGGGAACAAAACTGGACGGAGAATGAGTTTGACAAATTGATAGAAGTATGCTTCAGAAGTTGGGTAATAACAAACTCCTCCTAGCTAAAGGAGCATGTTCTAATTCAATGCAAGAAAGATAAGAACCTTGAAAAAACGTTAGGACGAATTGCTAACTAGAATAACCAGTGTAGAGAAGAACATAAATGGAATGGAGCTGAAAAACACAGCACCAGAACTTCGTGAAGCATACACAAGTTTCAATAGCTGAATCGATCAAGCAGAAGAAAAGCTATCAGCGATTGAAGATCAACTGAATGAAATAAAGAGGGAAGACAAGATTAGAGAATAAAGAATAAAAAGGAATGAATAAAGCCTCTAAGAAACATGGGACTATGTGAAAAGACCAAATCTAGGTTTGATGTACCTGAAAGTGATAAGGAGAATGGAACCAAGTTGGAAAACACTCTTCAGGATATTATCCAGGAGAACTTCCACAACCTAGCAAGACAGGCCAACATTCAAATTCAGGAAATACAGAGACACCACAAAGATACTCCTTGAGAAGAGCAACCCCAAGACACATAATTGTCAGATTCACCAAGGTTGAAATGAAGGAAAAAATGTTAAGGGCAGCCAAAGAGAAAGGTTGGGTTACTCACAAAGGGAAGCCCATCAGACTAATAGCAGATCTCTTGGCAGAAACCCTACAAACCAGAAGAGAGTGGGGGCCAATATTCAACATTCTTAAAGAAAAGAATTTTCAACCCAGAATTTCATATCCAGCCAAACTAAGCTTCATAAGTGAAGGAGAAATAAAATCCTTTACAGACAAGCAAATGCTGAGAGATTTTTGTCACCACCAGGCCTGCCTTACAGAGGCTCCTGAAGGAAGCACTAAATATGGAAAGAAATAACCAGTACCAGCCACTGCAAAAACATGCCAAATTGTAAAGAACATCAACACTATCAAGAAACTGCATCAACTAACAGGCAAAACAACCAGCTAGCATCATAATGACAGGATCAAATTCACACATAACATATTAACCTTAAATGTAAATGGGCTAAATGCCCCAATTAAAAGACACAGACTGGCAAATTGGATAGAGTCAAGACCCATCAGTGTGCTGTATTCAGGAGACCCATCTCACGTGAAAAGACACACATAGGCTCAAAATAAAGGGATGGAGGAATATTTACCAAGCAAATGGGAAGCAAAAGCAGGAGTTTCAATCCTAATCTCTGATAAAACAGACTTTAAGCCAACAAAGATCAAGAGAGACAAAGGTGGGCATTACATAATGGTAAAGGGATCAATGCAGCAAAATATATATATAAATATATATGCACCTAATACAGGAGCACCCAGATTCCTAAAGCAAGTTCTTAGAGACCTACAAAGAGACTTAGACTCCCACACAATAATAGTGGGAGACTTTAACATCCCACTGTCAATATTAGACAGATCAACGAGACAGAAAATTAACAAGGATATTTAGGACTTGAACTCAGCTCTGCACCAAGCGGACCTAATAGACATTGACAGAACTCTCCACCCCAAATCAACAGAATATACATTCTTCTTAGCACCACATCACACTTATTCTAAAATAGACCACAAAATTTGAAGTAAAGCACACCTCAGCAAATGTAAAAGAATAGAAATCACAACAAACTGTCTTTCAGACCACAGTGCAATCAAATTAGAAGTCAGGATGTCAGGATTAAGGAACTCACTCAAAACTGCAAAACTACATGGAAACTCAACAACCTGCTCCTGAATGACTACTGGGTAAATAACGAAATGAAGGCAGAAATAAAGATGTTCTTTGAAACCAGTGAGAAAAATGACGCAACTTACCAAAATTTCTGGGACACATTTAAAGCAGTGTGTAGAGGAAAATTTATAGCACTAAATGCCCACAAAAGAAAGCAGGAAAGATCTAAAATGGACACCCTAACATCAAAATTAAAAGAACTAGAGAATCAAGAGCAAACACATTCAAAATCTAGCAGAAGACAAGAAATAACTAAGATCAGAGCAGAACTGAAGGAGATAGAGACATGAAAAACCCTTCAAAAATATCAATGAATCCTGGAGCTGGTTTTTTGAAAAGATCAACAAAATAGATAGACTGCTAGCCAGACTAATAAAGAAGAAAAGAGAGATGAATAAAATAGATGCCATAAAAAATGATAAAGGGGATATCACTACTGATGCCACAGTTATACAAACTACCAACAGAGAATACTATAAACACTTCTACGCAAATAAACTAGAAAATCTAGAAGAAATGGATAAATTCCTGGACACATACATGTCCCAAGTCTAAACCAGGAAGAAGTCGAATCTCTGAATAAACCAATAACAAGTTCTGAAATTGAGGCAGTAATTAATAGCCTACCAACCAAAAAAAAAGCCCAGGACCAGATGAATTCACAGCCGAATTCTACCTTAGGTACAAAGAGGAGCTGGTAGCATTCCTTCTGAAACTATTCCAATCAATAGAAAAAGAGGGAATCCTCCCTAACTCATTTTATGAGGCCAGCATCATCCTGATACCAAAACCTGGCAGAGATACAACAACAAAAAAAGAAAATTTTAGGCCAATATCCCTGATGAACATTGATGTGAAAATCCTCAATAAAATACTGGCAAACAAAATCCAGCAGCACATCATAAAGCTTATCCACCATGATCAAGTCAGCTTCATCCCTGGGATGCAAGGCTGGTTCAGCATATGCAAATCAATAAATGCAATCCATCACATAAACAGAACCAATGACAAAAACCACATGATTATCTCAATAGATGCAGAAAAGGCCTTCCACAAAATTCAATATGCCTGCATGCTAAAAACTCTTAACAGACTAGGTATCAATGGAATGTATCTCAAAATAGTAAGAGCTATTTATGACAAACCCACAGCCAATATCATACTGAATGGGCAAAAACTGGAAGCATTCCCTTTGAAAACTGGCACAAGACAAGGATGCCCTCTCTCACCACTCCTATTCAAAACAGTATTGGACGTTCTGGCCAGGGCAATCAGGCAAGAGAAAGAAATAAAGAGTATTCAAATGGGAAGAGAGGAAGTCAAATTATCCATTTGCAGATGATGTGATTGTATATTTAGAAAACCCCATTGTCTCAGTCCAAAATCTGCTTAAGCTGACAAGTAACTTCAGTAAAGTCTCAGGATACAAAATAAATGTGCAAAAATCACAAGCGTTCCTATTCACCAATAACAGACAGAGAGCCAAATCATTAGTGAACTCCCATTCACAATTGCAACAAAGAGGATAAAATACCTAGGAATACAATTTACAAGGGATATGAAGGGCCTTTTCAAGGAGAACTACAAACCACTGTTCAAGGAAATAAGAGAGGAAACAAACAAATGGAAAAACATTCCATGCTCATAGATAGGAAGAATCAATATCGTGAAAATGGCCATACTGCTCAAAGTAATTTACAGATTCAATGCTATCCCCATCATGCTACCACAGACTTTCTTCACAGAATTGGAAAAAACTACTTTAAAGTTCATATGGAACCAAAAAAGAGACTGCAGAGCCAAGACAATCTTGGGGAAGAAGAACAAAGCTGGAGGCATCACCCTACCTGACTTCAAACTAGACTACAAGGCTACAATAATCAAAACAGCATGGTACTGGTACCAAAACAGATATATAGACCAATGGAACAGGACAGAAGCCTCAGAAATTACACCACATATCTGCAACCATCTGATCTTTGACAAACCAGACACAAACAAGCAATGGGGAAAAGATTCCCTATTTAATAAGTAGTGTTGGGAATACTGGCTAGGCATATGCAGAAAACTGAAACTATACCCCCTCCTTATACCTTATACAAAAATCAACTCAAGATGGATCAAAGACTTAAATGTAAGACCTAGGACCATAAAAATCCTAGAAGAAAACCTGGGCAATACCATTCAGGACATAGGCATGGGCAAAGACTTCATGTGTAAAACACCAGAAGCAATGGAAACAAAAGCCAAAATTGACAAATGGGATCTAATTAAACTAAAGAGCTTCTGCACAGCAAGAGAAACTATCATCAGAGTGAACGGGCAACCTACAGAATGGGAGAAAATTTTTGCAATCTACCCATCTGACAAAGGGCTAATACCCAGAATCTATAAAGAACTTAAGCAAATTTACAAGAAAAAAACAACCCCATCAAAAAGTGGGCAAAGGATATGAACAGACACTTCTCAAAAGAAGACATTTATGCAGCCAACAAACATGAAAAAAAGCTCATCATCACTGGCCATTAGAGAAATGCAAATCAAAACCACAATGTGATACCATGTCATGCCAGTTAGAATGGCAATCATTAAAAAGTCAGGAAACAACAGATGCTAGAGAGGGTATGGAGAGATAGGAATGCTTTTACACTGTTGGTGGGAGTGTAAATTAGTTCAACCATTGTGGAAGACAGTGTGGCGATTCCTCAAGGATCTAGAACTAGAAATACTATTTGACCCAGCAATCCCATTACTGGGTATATACCCAAAGGATTATAAATCATGCTACTATAAAGACACATGCACACGTATGTTTATTACAGCACTATTCACAATAGCAAAGACTTGGAACCAACCCAAATGTCAATCAATAATAGACTGGATAAA
This sequence comes from Pan paniscus, assembly GCF_029289425.2. NCBI lineage: Eukaryota > Metazoa > Chordata > Mammalia > Primates > Hominidae > Pan > Pan paniscus. Next base: position 160,202,335 of record NC_073254.2, read on the forward strand.
GAAAATGTGGCACATATACACCATGGAACACTATGCAGCCATAAAAAAGGATGAGTTCATGTCCTTTGCAGGAACATGGATGAAGCTGGAAACCATCATTCTCAGCAAACTATTCCAAGAACAGAAAACCAAACACTGCATGTTCTCACTCATAAGTGGGAGTTGAACAATGAGAGCACATGGACATAGGAGAGGAACATCACACACTGGGGCCTGTTGGTGGTGGGGGGTTAGGGGAGGGATAACATTAGGAGAAATACCTAATGTAGGTGACAGGTTGATGGGTGCAGCAAACCACCATGGCGCATGTATACCTATGTAACAAAACTGCACATTCTGCACATGTACCCCAGAACTTAAAGTATAATAAAAAAAAATGCCTTTCAGTAGATTGGAATATGTGGTAGAAACAACACAGCTTGTCTGAGGATTATTAATGCTGAAAGGTTATATTGAAGAAAAAATGTCAGAGAAAACCTGTTATTCAAGGCAGAGATTATTATCTCCATTTCACAGATAAAACTGATGCTCACTTCTAGATTTTAAGTAAATTTGTCTGAAGTCATATAGTTATAATGGAGCTGGGAGCTTCATATAGTGGAGCTGGGATTAACTCATTTTTAATCTGTTCTTGGTTTATATGCCACACTTTATTGAGTGTCTTGCTATCAACTTCAGCCTTTTGATTAAATGTCATGTGTCCAGTACCCAGTAATCGGTAGTTTCTTCTTCCTCCATTCTCTTTCTGCGCTGGAAGATCCATCAGTGTCCAACTGAGTTTCTTATTCTGCAATATAGGAAAGAAAGGGAGAGAGACAGAGGTGGAGAAACAGAGAGACAGAGACAGAGGCAGAGAGAGGGAGATAAAGATAGAGAAATAGACAGTGAGACAGTGAGAGAAAAGGGGAAAGAGAGGAAGAGCTGGGGAAAGACTTATGAAGATCCTTTTCTGCTGAAGTAATTTGTCTAGCTCGGTAATGGTCGTATGAGAGTCTCTAAGGCACTCTGAGGGACTCTGCTTTGTTTACAATGTCTTAGGGAGGAAAGAAAATCTATTTAGATGCGAGCGGTGCCAAGTGAGAAGGGAAACAGAGGGAACACATCATTAACCTCCACACATTTACATATGATCTGACATGACCATACATCTTCCAAAGGAAAGCCAAGGAAAGAAGAAATGAGAGGATGTGAGTTTAAAAGTGAGGGGCTGAACAGGGCTGAAGGGAGGTGCTCATTTTCTCCTACTGATGCTATTCATACTAGTCAGTAATCAGGGCTTCACTTTCATGCATCTCTGACCTCAAGCTAGAATTCAAAATCAAATTATATAAATAGTGTCTAAGGAAACACAAAACATCCAAAAATAGGTCAATGAAGTGTTTACTTTTTAAGTACTGTGTCAAAGGTATGCATGCAAATCTGTATCATAAAGAGTATAAAAAAGAAGTAAATATTAAAACTCCAGTTGAAAATATCTCACTCAAAAGTGAATAAACAAAGCACTCAGATGAATCTGAAACATTCAATTTTATACGTGCTGCGTGGTTGAAAAAGGCATTAATTGCTCATTCTAACCCTGAGGGCCCAAGAGTTATAGACCTTTTACAGTAGGGGGAAAAACCCAACAACCCCAGAATATTTCATATTCAACTCAAGAGATACTTATCTAATGATGCTGCTGAAGTGTTGAAATACTAGGAGCATTTTCATCTTGTATATAGGTATATTTCAGACAATGCTGAGGAGTTAGGTTGAATAAAAACACACGAGGGATAAATTTAATTTTGGATCATTTATTATTCAGTATTTGTATAGGATTTACCATTTAAATACATTTAAATCTGTTTCAATATATTCACAACCTTCATGTTAATAGACTAGTATTAGCCTCACTTTTTAAATAAGAAATTTGTGTTACCTCACCTTCTAAATAAGGAAACTGAGGCAGAAAGTTAAGTGGTGGCTTAAAATCTGCTAGTAGAAACACTTTCCCTGTAGTTGAGGGCTAATTCATTTGAAGTGAATTACATATTCTCAGGAGCCCCATGATGGTCCAACAAGGGTAATTTATTTCCAAGAAGGGAGTTCTTTGCTTTTAAGAGGAAATATTTTTACTTATTGTATTGTAGAATTGTGTCTGTTACTAATATAATAAGAAATACATATCCCAACTACACTACCATTAAGCCAAATACTGCGTTCTGTTTTTTCCTACCAGATGTTTTATGGCACGTAAGTGTGTTAAGGAAGATTGATAAACCTAATAAACTTATATATAAACCTATCAGTAAAGGATTATAGAGAGGAAATTCTACTTTGGTTTGGAATACTTGCAAGGATTCTGACCAAAGGTTTTGCTCTACATTAGTTCATTCCCATTTACAAGAGAACTATTTTTATCCTGTGCTTTGCCGCACTTATGTTTACACTAAGAAAGAGAATATGCAACGCTTTTAACCAAATTTTGTCACTAACTCAGCTGTAATTAAAATATTCTCTACCTCAGAGTTTTGCATCTTTAAAAATGGAAATATAATATAATTGATTAGGTGCCAGTTTTATTTAATCTGATTTGATTCCTTAAGTAAAAGGGTTAAATTTTTAGAAATTTAAATTGTTTTTATTAAAGAGGGAAAAGGAAGCTAAATAATTTTCCAGTGTAGCTATGTAATTAACTTAGCTGCTGAAAGATGAAGGCATGGTTTACAGGGAGAATATGGAGCAGAAAAGAAAAAATAAAAGATAAAGGAGAGTTATAATCTAGAAACTGGGAAAAAAGGATATAGATTGACTATTACCAAAATAGCGACCTAGACTTGTTGTTTTTTCAAACTATAAAAGTTTATTCACTGCAAATAGTTAAATAATATAGTAAAAACTGTGTAATTAATACTTTAAAATCACTTTTACGTTGACACAGTAAAAAGCATCTTAAAGTTTGTATGACTATCTTTCTAGACGTTTTCCAATGCTATACATGAGTAAACTTAACAGAAGTCATGTAGCACTGATTGTCTTTCTTATATGAACATTTGATACATGTCTTTTGATGAACAAAAGCAATGATTTCTCTTAGGCATTTATCTAGGTTCAGAATTCCTGGGTCAAAAGGTGATAATATATCCAGCTTTAGTAAATACTGTCAAACAGATTTTCAAAGTGGTTGTAAAAGTAGGTGGTTGTTTCATTCACATTTTCCTTTACCTTCTCATCAATTGTTGGTATTGTCAGTATTTTACATTTTAGCCATTCTTGTGTGTTTATAGTGATATTGGAGCGTGCAATTTTTGTGCCTCCTTTTTTTGTATTTCCCAGGTGACTAGTGATGTTGAGCCGTTTTCAAATGTTTATTAGCTACTTGCATTACCTCTTTTGTGAAGTTCATATTCAAGTGTTTTGTGAAATTGTCTATCGGATTATCTGTCTGGTCCTTATTGAATTGTAGTAGTATATTCCTCTAAATATTATAGCATACACATTTAACTTATTACAATCTAATATAAATAATCAGTTTTACCAATTCTATTTATGCTCATCACCTTTTTTGTGTTGTTATTTTTATGAATATTAGTTATACATATATTTAAAAATTTATAGAACATACTTATTTTTATATAAACTTACTTTCATCTTCATTGCTGTCTTTTCTTCTGGTATCATTTTCCTTCTGACCAAATAATTCCCCTTAGCATTTTAAAAATGCAGGTCTGCTAGTAAAAAAAAAAAATTGTCTTTGTATTACAGAGACATTGTCGTTTATAGGATTCTGAGGGGACATTTATTTGCTTCCAGCACTTTCTTTTGGCTCCTATATTTTTAGAGAGATGTCAGCTGTCAATAATATTGTTTCTCTTTTGAAGGTAATATGTATTTTTCCTCTGGTTGCTTTTTACACTGTTTTTCTTTGGTTTTCAGAATTTTGAATACGATGCTACTTCAGTATATTATTTGATTTAATTTTATTATTATTTATCTTTCTTGGTGTTTGTAGAGATTCTCAGTTCTATGATTGAATATTCTCTGTTGGTATTTTTAAAATTCATTATCTCTTCAAATATTTATTCTGCCCAATTCTTTGTTACATCTCTTAGAATTCCAATTATAAGTAGTTTAGTTCATATATATTTCACTAGTCTCTTACAGTCTTTCCTGTGTTTTTCTTTTTTCTCTCTGTGTGTATCTGTATAAATAATTCTTTTTGATCTGTCTCCCAGTTCACTAATTCTCTTTTTGCTTATATTTAAATTTACTGTTATTATCATGCATTCATCTAATTTCACATATTATATTAATAGTTCCAGTTTTATAATTTCTATCTTATTATATTTTGCGGAGTCAAATTTTCTTATAAAATCCCTGAAATTTTACTGTTTTAGCCAGTTTTCTGTATTTTCTTAAACATACTAGTCATTGTTGTATCCTTTTCTGCGAAATCTGGATCATCTACAGATCTGTTCTATTTTTTGTTATACTGTACTTTCTTAGATGAATTTAATTTTATTTATTTATTTATTTATATTTATATTTTTTGAGACAGAGTCTCACTCTGTCACCCAGGCTCGAGTGTAGTGGTGTGATCTTAGCTCACTGCAACCTCTACATCCCAGGTTCAAATGATCCTTCCACCTCAGCCTCCCAAGTAGCTGGGATAACAAGTGTGCACCACAGTGCCTGGCTAATTTTTGTATTTTTAGTAGAAACAGAGTTTCACCATGTTGGCCAGGCTCCTCAAACTCCTGACCTCAAGTGATCCGCCTGCCTCGGCCTCCCAAAGTTCTGGGATTACAGGCATGAGCCACTGTGCCTAATCTTGAGATAAATTTTAAAAGTTGAATTTAAAAAATTATATTCCAGACATTGCGCATAAAAATATAGATTTTTAAGTTCTTCATGTCATATTACATTGAAACAGGGAGTGGGTCCGTATTTTCATTTGTGAAGTAGATACAATGGGGGATGACCATCTTAACCTAATCAGGGATTAAGCCAAGCTATGTCCATAGTCAATCTATATCTCTTTTTCCCAGTTTCTAGATTATAACTCTCTACGCATATGGTGATTAGTAGTTTCCTCTCTAGTGGTTTTTTTGTTTCTTAATACCAAAAGACTGCCAAAAATTAAGATCAGTATTTTAGAGGATTGTCATTTAGGATTTTATTCTACTGTTTTTTTATTTTTAACCAAATTCATAATGAAGCAAACGCCTGGTGGGGAAAAGTCATTGTGTGTTTGAAGCCCTCATATCTTCAATTTTGTTACTGTAGTAGCATCCCTCTGCTTTGGCAAAACATGGATCTTTATCCACTAGCTACGGCCAAAATTAGCAAAGGTCTCAGGAATAATGTTACTATAGATGGTCAGTATACTTCTTTTGCATAAAACTTACTGTTGTATAATAAATTACAACAAACAACAGCTTAAACTGATATATTTATTGTCTCTTGGAGACAAGAAATATATTGTCTCAGTAGTTTGAGTCCAGCTTAGCCTAGCTATTTTTTCTGGGTTCCACAAGGCTACAGTCTTGCTGTTGGCTGGGCAATGTTCCATTCTTGAGCGTTCAGGGCCCTCTTCTAAACCCAGGTGGTTGTTGGTAGAATTCAGTACACAGTGGACAGCAGCACCCAATGGCAAACAGCTTTCCCCTGCAACTTCTTTGAGTGGTTTTGCAGCAGAATGCCTCCAGCAAGATAATTCCTTAAGAACAACTCTTCCTGGCACCACAGAAGGAAGATTTGGTAGGGTCCAAAGGGTGATTTCCAGCAAGTCTTTCCAGTGTGATACTATGGTGATTTCTTGGCCATTTAGGTGCCAAGCCATGCTCTTTCCAGCAAGTTTTGGAGCTCAGTCATGGGGATGGGGACTCTTCTTTGGATGCTCTAACACAGCCCTAGAAATATGGCTGATTCTTATAACTACTATTCCTCTCTTCTTTATAGTTCTCTTTTCCCCTTAGTAGATAATCCCTCATTATTCAAGTGCCCTGTTATAGTTAATAGTTCATTTTATTTATTTCTTTTCTTTCTCTTTAAGAGATGGGGTCTGTTGGCCGGGCGTGGTGACTCACACCTGTAATCCCAGCACTTTGGGAGGCTGAGGCGAGCAGGTCATGAGGTCAGGAGATCGAGACCCATCCTGGCTAACACGGTGAAACCCCGTCTCTACTAAAAATACAAAAAAATTAGCCGGGCACAGTGGCAGGCGCCTGTAGTCCCAGCTACTCGGGAGGCTGAGGCAGGAGAATGGCGTGAACCTGGGAGGCGGAGCTTGCAGTGAGCCGAGATGGCGCCACTGCACTCCAGCCTGTGTGACAGAGCGAGACTCCGTCTCAAAAAAAAAAAAAAAAAAAGAGAGATGGGGTCTGTCTCTGTTGCCCTAGTGGGTGTGCAGTAGTGTAGTGACAGCTAATTGCACCCCGAAACTCCTGGGCTCAAGGAATTTTCCTTCATCACCTTCCTGAGTAGCTAGGACTACAGGCATGCACTACTATGCCCAGCTTATTAATTTATTTTTTATTTTTTGGTAGAATGAGATATCGCTATGGTTGCAAAAACTGGTCTCAAACTCTTGGCCTTAAGTGATCTTCCCACCTCAGCCTCTCAAAGTGCTGGGATTACAGCATGAGCCATGGTGCCCAGCCCTGACTGATACACACTGTATTGATTTTAATGACTGTTTTCCTGCCACCACCAATTATTATGACATAATCTATGACCGTTGTTCCTTGCTATGAAGACAGATTTATAGCAAATCTACAACTTTCCTAAAGCACGTTAACGTAAGCCACTTAAAATAATCACAAAGAAAGTGAGAGATAGAGATGGAATTTTTTTAAAAAGGGCTAATTTTGTAAATAATAAAACTAAGAGTAGAGAAAAGCAAAATAATTTGTAAGAGAAAAATAAATATAGAAGATCAAAGTACATCAAGGGAAGATGACTAGAATATAACTGCATATTTATTTTCAACATAGTTATTAGGAAAAATTAAGCAAAAAAGTAAATAAAACCAAAATTCAAAGTGACACATGTAACATCCTAGACAATCAAACATACTTTAAGAAGTACATGGCCCAAATAAAAGGAATTCAATAGGCTCAAATAAAATGAAACAGGTAAGCACAGAGTTAGCAAGTGTCAAAGTCTTTTTCTAGCCTAAGGGCTTCAGTCAGACCTCAGGTAACTTGAACTGAAATGAATATACAAGGTTTCAAGGATATGATACAAAGGTGCAATCTACACAATCCACATTCCTTATAAAACTGAAAGCGCACACACTCTGTGACCCAGTAATTCTGTGCTTGGAAGTAATTTCATAAAGGTCAAAACTGAAATGCCTCTAATATGTATCAATAGAAAATTAGGTTATTGCAGTATATTTATATAAGGAAGTACAATACAGCAGTGAAGACTGTATTAGAACGATATTCAGCTATATGAATAAATCTGTTTATCAGATTTATTATATCTTTCAGTTTTTTCAAAAGTAAGTCACAGGATAATACAGCATGAATTCATTACAGTATGAGTCTACTTATGCAAATTTTAAAAGCCACTGTCACAAGCAATATCTTTTTACGAGATGCATAATTAAGTTGTATAATTATAAGTTCCAGCAAAGGTATGTTTAACACAAAATATTGGATCATGGTTATGTCTTCAGGAGGAGAACAATGGCATACATGCAGACAGCTTCTGAGGAACTATAAAGTTCTGTATTTTAACTTGTGTTTTGATAGCTCAGATGTTTATTATATTAACATCATAAGCTACAGCTGAATATATATAAATTCATGCACACACTTGTTTAGACTTTTTATGCATTGCATGTTTCATAACAACATTGGTTTACCTTCTAAAATACAATCTTATTTGAGAGAGCATGAAAAGTTCTAACTCAATTAATATGAAACTATCTAAACTATTCTAAATCATTTTGATATAAAAACTCTAGGGATGCTATTTTTTATTTTTTTTGAGACAGAGTCTTGCCCTGTTGCCCAGGCTGGAGTGCACTGGTGCAATCTTGGCTCACTGCAACCTCTGCCTCCTGAGTTAAAGTGATTCCCCTGCCTCAGCCTCCCGACTAGCTGGGACTACAGGTGTGCGCCACTGCAGCTGGCTAATTGTTGTATTTTTTAGTAGAGATAGGGTTTCACCATGTTGGCCAGGCTAATCTTGATCTTGAACTCCTAACCTCAAGTGATCCACCTTCCTCGGCCTCCCAAAGTGCTGGAAGTACAGGCGTGAGCCACCACGCCTGGCCAGGGGTTGCTAATTTTGGCTTCATATTTTACTTAACAGGTTTGTCCTATGTTTGGTGGGGTGGAGAATAAGTAAGTGTGTAGATGTCCTTGATTCACCCAATAGCCAACCATCTAACATGTGCATTTCAAGAGCTTTCTGATGGTAGAAATATCAGTGTGGCTTGAGTTCTTCAAGAAAGAGTAAAAAGAGAGGAAACTCATTGGTAACATGGCATTAGAAGCATCTCTATTTCATTGGAGAATACTACTCTGATTTGTAGCATGTTACGAGAGTGCAATCATTTTCACCTTTCAAAATTCTCAGAATTGTTTAAATATCATTAAGTTATGTAACAGCCACAAGTTCTCTTTTAAATAAAATATTTGAAAGTAGTTCTTACCATTCCCCTTGAAATTATTTGATTGTTTTATTATGTATTCAATAAAATGTTCTATGATTTGTACAGTGGTTTTGAACGTGAGTGTATATGTGTGTGTGCATAGGCACATGTATATATTTGGGAGGAGAAAAAAAAACAAGAAAAATAAGAATACTGAAACAATGGCTGAAGTGTTCTACAGATAAAACTGTTAAAGCATGGTGAGTGTCATGGATAAACAGTCTAAGGAATGCGACCTTGAACTAACAAATGTCATTTTATGTAAAAGTTCACAAAATTAATTTTATTTTCATGGGTTGTATATTAAAGAAAGAGAACTATATATCAGAATCTATATATGGTCACAATTAAAATTAGACAGGCTGACTACTGGTTTTAAGTTTAGACTGTTGAGTTGATAGCCCCAAGTATTTTACTATTTTCTATTTTGTAATTCAAAGTGTTCAATGTTTTCTCAAGTTATTCACTACATGTGATTGTCATAAGAACCATGTATTATGGAAGTGATTGTTATTGGCAGGGGCTGGGTGTTTGGGATTGGGGGGTGGGGAGAGAGAGAGAGAGAGAGAGAGAGATAATATGAGAAACTCAGAAAAACATACTCAGAAAAGATATATTTTGTCCAAGATCAGATTTTAGGCGACAGGACCCGAACTCAAGCCAAAATTTCTTGGCTTTTAGTTCTTCATCACTTTGCCTAAGGAGTAGGATGGCATGATGATTTATTCAAGACTAATCTGGAAACAGTGTCTTCAGGTAGAATTGAAGAGGAACGACTAGAAAAGAGAGACAATTTAGAGGGCTGTTAACGAATTCTGGATGGAGGTAACAAAGGCCTGGATTTAAATGGTAGCTGTGAAAATGGATCCTGCTTTCAGCTTTTTAACTGTGTCCCATGTCCTTTTACACATTTTCTGTGAGAACTAGTTTGATTGAGAGTCTTTACAATCCTTTTAAAGGTCTCTCTGGTGTTTTTTACAACAAGCCAAATGCTTTGGGATAATCTCTCTGATTTATCTGAGCTTAGTAAAATGTTCAATAAAAGTGGACTATTTGAATTCAGTGAAAGAGCACAGACTGCTGTTAGAATTTTGGACTGTTTTCTAATTTCTACATATAAAAGGATGACAAACATTCAAGGAAAAGAATATGCTCCATGGATTTCATCCCTCTGTAAAACAATGAAGTTTGAGATTTGGCCCCAGAGCTTTTGTCTATTTGCAATTTCCTCTGTTTCAAATCCACATTTCTTCCTATTGCCTTGGTTTATTTACACCTGGACACGTCCAACTTTAGTTAGGTAAATATCTCCTTGTAGATTATAATGTTTACTTGTGCATGGTAGCATGCAAAGGGCACTAATCTAGAACTTGCAAAGCCTGCATTCTAGACCAGACTCTGTTACTTTCTCGAGTTAAATTGCTAAATTACTTTTGTTAAATTGTTCAGCCACATGGCGTCTGTGTCCTTGAAATGGAGTTCTAATTTTTATACTAATTTTCTTTTTCTTGCAGATATATTTAATAACACCAAGGAAACAAAAACTAAGTATATAGTTTAAGTCCTTTGTAGCTGGTAAATCAGGGGCAAATATATCTTATCATTTATTTATTTGTTAAAAAAACATATGGCCAGATTTGATGGCTGGTATGAGGTTACAACTATTGATTCAGGGCTGATGACTTGGGAAAGCTAATAAGCAAATCTCTGTGGCAGATTCTTCAGATTGACTCACTAAGTACTATTTCCAGTCCCCTTCTACATGCTTTTCTCTTCCACAGGGGCTAGACAACTAATGAGCATGTTTTCTGGATTCCTTTGCAGCTAGATTTATGCACGTACTCCAGGATATTTTCAGCAGACAAACCCACATAAGACTTGGAAGCCAAAGATAAACAATGTGAGATGGCAGCTACACCTAGAGTGCTAGTTTTCCAGAGAAACAAAACAATATGGTGTTGTATATATGTACAGTTGACTGACCCTTGACAACATGGGTTTGAAACTCACACGTCTGCTTATATGTGGAGTTTTTTTCAATAAATGCAGTCAGCCATCTTTATCAGCAGGTTCCACATCCACAACTCAAAGCAAATGGAAAATACAGGATTAGTGGGATACAAAACCTCCATACATGGAGTGCTGACTTTTCGTGTCCTTGAGTTCCACAGGGCACACCGCAGGACTTGCAGGACTTGAGTATGCACAAATGTTGGTATTCTTCCTGCAGATACCAAAGGACAGCTGTATAAATATATGCATAGATATGTGTGTATATATACATACATATAAATGCATGTGCACACATTTAATACTATTAAATAATTGGCTTACACAATTATGACAGTTAGCAAGTGCGAAATCTGTAAGGAAGGGTTGCAGGATGGAAATTCAGTTAAGAGTTGTAGTATTGACTCCAAAATCTATAAAGCATGTTAGCATGTTGGAAACTCAGGCAGAATTTTTATATTGCAGACTTGATGCAGAAGTTTTCTCGTTTTTTGAGAAATTTTTCTTTGCTTATAAGGCCCTCAACTGATTGAATGAGGCCTTATGAGGGTAAGGAGCATAATCTCCCACATTATGAAGGGTAATCTGCTTTACTTAAAGTCAAGTCAACTGATTATAAATGTTAACTATGTTGTAAAAAATACCTTCAGGGCAACATTTATACTAGTGTTTGATGAAACAGCTGGGCACCACAGCCTAGCCAATTTGACATATAAATTAACCATCATGACTGGGAAGATTATATTTTGGGAAGCTTTGTTAGCATTTCTACCATCCAGGGCTTAGTAGTGTAGATGCCAAACAACATATTACAGGACTAGTGGGGCTTTTTCAATATTCTTATGTAAAAACCAAGCTGATTTACCAATGCTTCCAAGACGGTTTTTTTTTTTTTTTTTTTTTAGCTCTTAATAACATCTTGCTAGTTTAAACAAATTACAGAAAGGATACTGTTGTCTGCAATTAAGAATGCTGGCCAAAATAGAAGTGCCTTCAAGTGATATAACGTCAATTATATGGAACCTAGAATTGATTTTCTGACCTAGATGGAGCTTGGAACAGTGAGGATCTGGTTAGCATTAGAGAACGAGATACTGATAGTCCATGAGGGACAGAGGTCTGCTTAAATTATGCCTCTTGTCAATTCAAATGCATTTTTTCATAAAGCCAAGGCTTTTGCAGACTGAATGGATATGGTAGTTGTTCATTTTGAAAGTCAGAATGCATATGAACTTATGAGATCAGCTGGCTATTTCTGACTTCCATAGCGATCTTATGGGGAAAAAAATAACATAATTAAGATTTTAAATGTTTGGCTAGAATAACTGCCACCAGATAATATCCCATGATTGAACAAAACAAAAAAAACAAACAAAAAAAAGGAGCAAAGAGAGAAGAAAGAAGAAAGAAATGTGTCCCCAAAGGGCAACACTGACATCACCGAAAATAAGATGCAGAATTTAGTTTTTAGTATTACTGTATTATAATGATTGGCTAATTGAATTCACAACCTTGCAAAAGTTAGGAAGGATTGTGCAAAAACCTGTTAAATATGAGTTTGAATGTGTTTTGAGGCAGAAGAGGGAGAAACAATTATTGACAAACTTATTTGTATAGGGAACTAAAAAATTCTGGACTTTTGTGTGCCAGAAAGAGCAGCAGTGGCTCTGTTGGCTTTATTAGTTGACTGATACTTCTTTTTTCTTTTTTTTTTTTTTGGTATGTTTTTAGTAGAGACGGGGTTTCACTGTGTTAGCCAGGATGGTCTTGATTTCCTGACCTCGTGATCCACCCGCCTCGGCCTCCCAAAGTGCTGGGATTACAGGCGTGAGCCACCGCGCCTGGCCTCTACTTCTCAGACGAGGTTTGTGCTCAATGAAGTTTACATAACAAAAATATCCTTGTAGAAAAATGCAGAGGAAGGAATGCAATGACTTTGAGCGATAGGAATATTGAAGAGCATTTAGTATGTACACCCCATCTACCCTCAAATACAGTCCTCAGAGCAACCCAAAGAGTACATTTTCTATGGCACTTGGGATAGCACTAGAATCTTTGAAAAGCAGTGTGACGGTTATTCCCTGTAGCCTGAAATAAAAGTAGGAGACGTTGCCATTGAAGTGGGCTTTTTATTTCATGTTTGAAGAGGCTAAATATCAGTATTCCACTGCCAGATAAAATGGCATGGTTATAATGATGGGCAACAAAGAAAGAATGGTAAGCAGAATATTTTGGTCCACCTAGATCTTTGTCAACCTCCAATATATCATAAAGGCTTTGGTACCAAAATAGATAGCCAGGTTCCTAAGTCCTTCCTAATTGCTATTAATACTTCTCTCACTCAAAAAAATTTTTAAAAAGACAAAATAGTCTACTAAACTGAGGCCTAAATTGAGCTGCAAAATGGCCAATTTTATTACCCACTCAATTGCTAAACCCAAATAAGTTTAGAGATACAGCACAGCTTGCAGGAATGCAAAGCCAGATCTGTTGGAAGAAGATGTTTGAAACAGCCTAAGTATATAAAATAAGATTTCTTTTTAGCCTTGCTCAAAAAACCTATGACCATTCACCAAAGTAATTGTGCAGTGGAAAACGGACATAAACAGATTCTTTTTAGATATTGGAAAATAGGCACAGAGTTACTGCTAATCTTCTGGGTACTGAAAAAGCTATTTTTTTCCTTGTAAGGAAGAGCTAATGAGCATAAAGTAACAAAATTGAGGACTGACTTAAAAGATATAGGAATTTTCATCTACTCCTCCCAATTTAAGTGACCGGATTGCCTATATAGAAGACAAAATGGTTTAAACTGATGCTTTTAATATCTTGTGGGGTATATGATTCTTTAATAAAACAAATAAGTACCATATGTCACCATGACACTTTATATGCAGTTATTGTTTTTTGCCAACTTTCTATTTTGATAAGTTGAGAACACTAGAAGGAATTTATTTCATCTGGTCGGGCAAATACTATACCTTCAGTGTCTAACTTTAGAAATATGTTATTTCTCTACCTCTGGACCATAATTATATCTGCAGAGAATCTTATAATTTCAACATCACCCAAAACATCACACCAGTCCTTTTCACTGATGGAGTGTGTGAATAGAATATAGGGAGCAAGAAATAACAGGTACCTAGATGCTTTGATAAGAGACATGCATGCAGGAGGGTAAGATGTAATTCTAAGGAAATTTAGAATCCCAAAAGGATATCAATTTTTCCGAAGACCCAATAGTTTGAAGTACATTGGGATCTTGTTTTCAATGTAAAAATCACACTGCTTTTAGCTATGTCCAGCCTTAAAAATTTTTTTAATTTGAATTTTGGAAGCAGTAGATATTTGGTATATCTGTAGTCTCATTTGGTATATCTGTAATCTCAACCTATCTATTGGATAATTAGGCTACTAGTTTTTAATTGGGACCAAGCACAAAAGAAGACCTTCTAGCTCCCTCGGGTGGAGGACAAGCAGTTCTTCCACTTAGTCTATATGAGCAGACAGATTTAGCGATGTTGGACATGTTTGTGACCCACTGGGATACTGAAAGGAGCCTGTGACAAGCCTGAAGAAAAGAATCATACTACCAGCTTCTAGGTTTTAAGTAAAGCTATATCCTTTAAAAATACTATACTAGTTTGAAAAATAGCACTTGCCTCTGTTAGATATTCTATGGATATTCATGAGATGCCATTTAATCATGTGACCTGAGCTTCCCATCATGGTTTGTGTTATTTAATCCACAAAACACATAATTTTTGGCAAGCCAGGAAGTGGTATATACGAGAATAAACTCAAGAAGATGTTGCAGGTATGAGAAAGGGAAATGAATAGGTGATCACTTTCTCCATGTGCTTGCTCCTGCTGCATTGCTACCTCTTCCTCAACCAATTCTTGGAGCTTCAGGGAGTTCTATGTGCCTGATGACTGAGGATGATAAACTTGAAATCTAGCTGTGAATACCTCTGTAAGATGTTCTGGCACCAATCAGGAGTAGAATACTCTAGAAATATAATTTATAATTGACCTTGGATGACAGTTCAGTAAAGAAATCCTCTCAGTAAGCAAAACTTTGAGGAGTATAGATATTTTTTCTCTTCGATTAGAGGGAATGATGAGCATGGTGTGGCTTTATTTCAATTTATGAGCTACGGTTTTTGGCCAGATGATCAGGGATTTGAAAGGACAAGTTTGGGAGATTAATAGTAAGGTTTGAGGGAAAATTATGTAAATTGGTCTCACATTTGAAATATCTGTGCCCCATGTAAATGATCAGCAGATGGTTCTGTCTACAGAGGAATCTCTCAGTAATCAGCTAAAAGATTCACTTTTGTTTCTGTCAGGCAGTCTCTTTTTGCACTCATCCCAGCTCTTATTTTATGTGATCATGAACAATGTTCCACAATGAAAGTCTACAGATAGGCTTATGAGCATGAGACAACCCTCCTCAAGGGTGTTCTTCATGTTGGTATTTTTGTTTGTTTGTTTTTTGTTTTTTTGTTGTTGTTTTTTTTTTTAGACAGAGTCTTGCTCTGTCACCAGGCTGGAGTACAGTGGCGTGATCTTGGCTCACTGCAACCTCCACCTCCTGGGTTCAAGTGATTCTTCTGCCTCAGCCTCCCGAGTAGCTGGGACTACAGGTGCCCGCCACCACACCCAGCTAATTTTTGTATTTTTAGTAGAGACGGGGTTTCACCATGTTGGCCAGGATGGTCTCTATCTCCTCATCTCATGATCTGCCCGTGTTGGCCTCCCAAAGTGCTGGGATTACAGGCGTGAGCCACTGTGCCTGACTGATGTTGGTATTCTTGAGTACCCAACCTGCCATGTGTGGGATGTACATCGAACATCTGCTATAGCACCATAATTTGGAGGGAATAATCTTCCACTTTGGAGAAGGTCAGTTATGTTGGAGACTTCAATTTTGAAAGGGCAATGTCTTGTCCTCATTATAATTGACTCTTATTCTGGATATGAATTTTTCCTTTCTTCCTAACATTTATTTTGTCTTTTATTTATTTATTTATGTATTTATTTATATATATTTTTAGATATGAGGTCTTGCTATGTGGCCCAGGATTGTCTCCAACTCCTGAGCTCAAGCAATCTTCCCTCCTTGGTCTCCCAAAATGTTGGGATTTCAGGAATGAGCCACCATGCAGAGCCCCTAACTTATTCCTGCAGAAACTTTATTCATAAATATATTTTCTTATTTTCTGTTATAAAAACCAAATGAGCAAAACAAAATATAGTTTCTGACCAATGAATTTGTTTTAAAACAGAAGAAATAAGGACATTTTTTAGTGCTCATGGAATTTATTTTTTAAACTTTTTAAAAATTCATGTATTCTATTACCAAATAGCCCTTACCTTATAAAAATAAAATCCTTATTTAAGACGAAATAATGAACCAGATGGGAAAAATGCATTAAGGAGTTTTGGTGTTTCCCTACAGAATGCAGAACAGGTTCTTAACCAGCAAATGATATATAGTGACATTTCCCCATAGCCGGAAGGCACGGATCTGGGAACCAAAGGGTGAAAGAGAGAGAGCTACTTTTTTGCTTCCTATTCTTGTAACTTTATACAGTACTGGTTTAGAAATCTTATAAGACAAGAAATCAATACCTCCAACAATGGTTGTGTTGCTGCCCTTGAACAAAAAGTTGAGACAATCAACCAGCCATTTTTTTTGCTTGCTTTTCCTGCCACTGGATGGTCATACCACCAGGCAAACATCTTGACTCAGTTAGCAAGTGATGTGCACATGATGCAATACAATGAGAGGAGGGAGAATCATGCTTGCAACACAATCTATGCTAACTATGAATTAAATACTATCTCTAGTTAGCAAGTGATGTGCACATGATGCAATACAATGAGAGGAGGGAGAATCATGCTTGCAACACAATCTATGCTAACTATGAATTAAATACTATCTCTATCTCATGCAGACAGGACTGCATAGGTATCTTGGGCATAAAGTTTTTTAAATTTTCTCTTCAGTTAAAGAACTATAGCTAGTCAAGATGCTTCCTGAGAGAAAATGGAATAAGAAATGGATATAGGTATAGTGAAAAGAAGGTATAAATATGAACCACGGTCTTGTGAAGAATTCCAGAAATAAAAGCAATAGCAGCTACCTGTATTAATTCGTTCTCACACTGCTATAAAGAACTACCTGAGACTGGGTAATTTATGAAGCAAAGAGGAGTTAACTGACTAACAGTTCCACAGGCTGTACAGGAAGCATGGTTGAGAGGCTTCAGCAAACTTACAATCATGGCAGAAGATGAAGGAGAAGCAAACATATCTTCACATGGCAGCAGAAGAGAAAGAGAGAGAGCTAAGGGGAAATTGCTTTACACTTTTAAATAACCAGATCTCGTGAGAACTCACTCACTATAATGAGAACAGCAAGGGGGAAATCCTCCCCCATGATCTAATCCCTTCCCACTGAGTCCCTCTCCCAACACTGGGAACTGCAATTAGACATGAGATTTTGGTGGGGATGCAGAATGAAACCATAGAACTACCCATAGTGTTTTCTTTACTGAGTTATGTGTATACTCAGATGCATTCACTTTTTTTCAAACTCATTTCCTTATTAATTAATATAATGTAGTGGATAATTAAATGTAATTTAGTACATAAATTAGAGGACACCTTGCCAAGATAGTGACTGAACTATGGACAAAAAAAAAAAATCACCTAACAATGCATGTGGCATCTGATGAGAATATGGACCTCTTTTGTTGAGGAGTGAGCATATTTCATTTGAATGATGATAGTTAAAGTCTATTAGGTAAGATACATGATTTTTGCTAGAGTTGCTTTGCTTTTGAGTATGGGAAGATGGGTATGTTTGGGAGATGACTAATCAAAAATTTGTTTTGTGATTAAGACTGCATTTCAACAGTAGGGTATCTTTTAGAACAATTTCAGGAAAGTAGTAGCATCTATTTAGTGATTGTGTTATTCCTGGTTATATAGCCTCCAAACTTATTTCCCTGGCCATTCAGAATATCTGAGAGTTACCTAATTCTCTAATAAATTCCATCTGATAGTGTGAATTCTAATAACTCAAACTTAGAAAAAAACAACTAACTGACTAATTTATTCATTCATTGCTTCATAGGACAAATATTTATTACCTACAATGAGGTTATCAAGTGGAAAACTTTTTCTTTCTCCAGAAGTATAAAATAATATTCAAATTTGGAAAAGTAGAAAGCAAAAAGTACTCTACTTTTTAAAGAGGGAAACAGATTTCCTAAGAATTAATTCTGCTTCTCAAACTATTCACCTTTTCCCACTTCTTGATTCTCCTTCCCCCATCTATTGAAAGGAGAAAAGTAAGGGTAATTATAAAGATTAGAAGACAGTATCAGAGTCCCAATTTATTGTAATGGAATTAGGGATAACTGTTTGGAGAATGGAGAATAATTATCTTTCTATCAACAAACAGAAAATAATATGCTGGATAATAATTAGTAAGAATGATATTTTCATACTTGGAGGTAAGATTGGCATTTTAAGCCCCATTTGAACATGCACCAGGCCCGGTAAAATATGCTGAATCCATATAAACACTGAAAAGAAGAAATGGAAAGCAAGGGAGTGGGAAAGAGAGACAGGTCAGAAGAGGATTTGCCAGTCTTTTCCACTCTGCCCCATCGTTTGGCATGCCACCCGTGGAAAATCTTAGGTGGGGCTGCCAGTGCCCCACTCAAGAGACTCAATACAGAGTCAGAGGGAAAGGCAAAAGAGATCAAGTCAGGGAAACTCTCACCTGCCAGGGAGATGTGCTATGGGGAAGACCCCACAGGTCATGCCTAGAGAAGAGTATCATCAGCAAGTAAATGATAGCTGAGAAACAGCAGGGACCAACAGCTGATTACAGTTGTATTCCTATTCAGTAAATAGATGTTGAGCATTTTCCTGTCATTCCTCTGGCCAGATCTAAATCATAAAATAGCTAAAACCTGAAAAAGAAAAGGATAAAAGTGAAAGAGCAGATCACGCTCAGTCTCACTTGAGTTCCCTTGGGCCAAAATCTGGTTGGCACTGGATTTCTACTATGTCACTGTGGTGCAGATGACTGCTAAACTACATATGAGTTTTCAGATTTAGACTGGACTAAACATAAATTTTTTTAATTACCAAAAGTGGCCAAATATAATTTTTTAATTACCAAAAGTGACCAGAAAAAATACAGAATATGTCTGACATGTTATTAAGAGACAAGAAAAAAAAGATGTGACATACCATGATTGGAAGCCAATTATTAGAGAAAAATTGTTTTATGTTTACAACCCCTTGAAGTTCAAATCGTTTGACAATCCAGTTGCATTTGAGAAATGGTGGTACAAACACTTTTAGTGGAGTAACCAAAGTGATTCCTTACTGAGGTACAGAATAAGGAGAATTTGATTTTGCCAGGTAAGTTGAAGAAGATTTTCAAAGAAAGGCTTGACAATGGAACTATGTCTTAAAGATAACCAGGAAATTGTCCAGTGAAAGAGAATATGGACAAGATATTAATCAGGTGGTGCAGAAAATATTGTAAGGTTGAATTTTTTTTAGATTAAACCATGGAACAGAGAAAATGACAGGAATTAAGATGGAAAAAGTGGTCAGGGTGATGGTAAGTTGTCTGAACCTTTTAGGCCAGGAAATACCATGATCGATGGCATATTTTTGAGAGAGCTATGTTGACAGTCTGGATTTTGCTTTAGAATGGAAGAGCGTATGAAAGAGACAATCACGGAGGAGTCTGAAGAGATAGATTATGATCATATAAACTGAGATAAGTCAGAAAACGTGGAAGAAGGGCAGTTACACATGATTTTCAGTGACCTAAGTGTTAGGACTTGCAGGCAGCAATAGGCTGTATGAAAAGAGCACTATTGAAAATGCTAATGAATGTTCTAATCTGGGCTAGGTTTACGGTGATAAATCTTGACTAAGTAGAGGCATTGCATATAAACACAAGTAACTTTTCGGTAAGATGAAAAATTATTTCTTTTTCTCCTTTCCTTCTTTCCCTTCTCCTGTCTTTTCTTTTTTCCTCCCTTTCTTGTACCACCATCACTTGCTTATCTTCCAGTCTTTCTGTTTCTACTTTAACCTCCAACTGATTTCAAAACAAGAATTTGAAGTGGCTAATAGTTAATGTTCTTCTCTTTGTGTTGTTCTAACATTTCTAATGCGTGATTACTATCCAATCTTCTTTTCCCTTATTTTTGGAACTCTGTTAAATTGTACTGGGAAACTAAGAACTGTGTTTATTTTATCTTGCTGTGCATTCATAAACAGTAACATTCTCATATGCCTGTTGAAATTGTTATTAAAATAATCACATTGAGCAGTAGCCAATAATCAATTTATGTGCCACGCTAAAACTTGACTTTAGAATTTAGAATCACTTCTATTTACCCCATTAAAATTATTTATAAGAAAGATTATACTTATGAATAATTTTAGATATAATAAAAAATGTTAACTCATAATATGCAATGAGGGAAACAAACAATAAAACAAAACTAGGAATGAATTTAAGAACAATGATTTGGTAAGCAAAAAAGCTTGACTGCTTTTGCACTTTAAAACTATTGACAAAAAATTACCAAAACCAAAACCAATGAACCAAACAAACAAATGAACGCCACACACAAAAAATACTGTCTTGGCCAGTTGTTTCTTGGATCCATCTAAAATGTGATTTATTTTTCTCATCTGCTATATAAAAAGGTGAAATTTGGTTTGATGTGGCCCAGTGCCATGCAAAAGAGAGATATACCAATATCTAGCTTATTTGACAGATGGTATTTAAACCAGAAAAAAAAATCAATATGTTTATTTTTCATCAAGCTAAGGTCAATAGAAATATTTCTGTGTAATGTAATACATCATCATATGATGTCATCTCGAGAAGTTCAGTTTAAATAAGAAAGAAAAATGTGTAGCCCAGGTCAAAACCACAAGGAAGCCTCCAAAGAAATACAACACTGTAGGTTGTATTCAGATGTAGGAATGCTGACTAATTGCTTTCATTAGGTAACTTCTGGGATATGGCAATTCTGGCATGTTTTTCTTTGGGGGGGATTATAGTATGTGGGGTGGAGGCTTAATTTGGTTTACATAAAAATAATGCCAGCCTCCCATAAAAACAAAGCCCAATCAAAGGGACATAAACATGCTGTAAGAACTTCATAGGTATTCCCAGAAAACGAGACCTTTACTTAGCATATCATCACCATTCATAACTGCCATCAGGACTAGACTCACTTAGAGAAATATTGGAAATTTTCCTGGTCACTGGTTAGCTAATTGGCTCTCCTGTGGGGATGTAGGGTAAGTAGAGGAAGGAAACTCAGTTTCCTGATATTCCTGAAAACTCTTTAGAAATATTGCACATTAGGAATTTATCTACTAGTCCTTTTGGGTATTACTAAGCTTAACAGACTGATCTGGATTATTCTAATGTCCAAGTGATACTATCATATAAATTTAGCATCAGAAGGAACAGATATTTTCTTCTCCATATAATGTGGGTGAATACTTGAACCAATTAACATCCTCAGAGAAGAAAGTGGAATAAATAAAGTACCTTTTTACAATGTGGAATATTAAAAAAATAAGAAAAAATTATGCAACATATTTTACACTTGTTCTGTAGTATAATTTAAGGAAACCATTGAGCATTAATCTGGTGCATTAAAAATCCCGTGGTGTCAGTATAAAGTTAAAAGCAAAATCTTTTATTAATATTTCTTTCCAAGGTGTGTTATAAAGAATTAGTCAGAGATTTTAAGAATAAACAATGAAAGGATTGTGCATAAGCATTTTATGAAAAAAATGTTTTTTGTTTCAAAAAGATCTTTCATCTTCAAAGATTTTAATAGTCTAAGTGGGTTAAAAGGTGACAGCTCTTACCTACAATCTTTTCAGGTACTTGAATGTAGAGAACTTTTTTCAAAGAACCTATAAATACCCTTCATGTTTTTATCCTTGAAGGTGTGAGGTATCCAGTTAAATGTCTCCAATTGGGCTGTATAGTTACTCACAAACTACATATTTTCATGCGCGTCCATGTGAAGAGACCACCAAACAGGCTTTGTGTGAGCAATAAAGCTGTTTATTTCACCTGGGTGCAGGTGGGCTGAGTCCGAAAAGAGAGTCAGCAAAGGGAGATAGGGGTGGGACCGTTTTATAGGATTTGGGTAGGTAAAGGAAAATTATAAAGGCGGGTTGTTCTCTGACGGGCAGAGTGGGGGTCACAAGGTACTCATTGGGGGAGCTTTTGAGCCAGGATGAGCCAGGAGAAGGAATTTCACAAGACAATGTCATCAGTTAAGGCAGGAACAGGCCATTTTCACTTCTTTTGTGGTGGAATGTTATCAGTTAAGGCAGGAACCGGCCATCTGGATGTGTACGTGCAGGTCACAGGGGATATGATGGCTTAGCTTGGGCTCAGAGGCCTGACATTCCTGTCTTCTTATATTAATAAGAAAAATAAAACGAAATAGTGGTAAAGTGTTGGGACGGTGAAAATTTTTTGGGGGTGGTATGGAGAGATAATGGGCAATGTTTCTCAGGGCTGCTTCGAGAGGGATTAGGGGC
This sequence comes from Pan paniscus, assembly GCF_029289425.2. NCBI lineage: Eukaryota > Metazoa > Chordata > Mammalia > Primates > Hominidae > Pan > Pan paniscus. The sequence continues at coordinate 160,224,623 of NC_073254.2, forward strand.
GCGGCGTGGGAACCTAGAGTGGGAGAGATTAAGCTGAAGGAAGATTTTGTGGTAAGGGGTGATATTGTGGGGTTGTTAGACGAAACATTTGTCTTTTAGAATTATTGGTGATGGCCTGGATACAGTTTTGTATGAATTGAAAAACTAAATGGAATAAGAGAAGGAGAAAAACAGGTATTAAAGGACTAAGAATTGGGAGGACCTAGGACATCTAATTAGAGAGTGCCTAAGGAGGTTCAGCACAGCCTTGCCAGTAAAGATTATTTACTTTAAGAGTTAAGAGTGGCGGTCTGGGGATAGCACCAGGAGATATCAGCTGTGCTGGCTTGGAGAAACAGTGTAAACTGGCAGTGTAAACAAGAGCAGGACATGTATGAGTAGTTGAGAACGGTGAATAGGAGTATGACTAGACAGAAGATAGTAGGGATGACAAGTTCTTTGGGACACAGTCCAAGTTGGTTTGGTGTCTGGAATGAGACTGGGGCCTAATAAAAAGGAGCTCAAATGGGCTATAACTTGTAGCATTCCGAGGACAGGCCTGAATTCTGAGAAGCGAAAGTGGTAAAAGTATTGTCCAGTCCTTTTTAAGTTGGTGGCTGAGCTTGGTGAGGTGTGTTTTAAAAAGACCTTTAGTCCGTTCTACTTTTCCTGAAGACGGAGGACCGTAAGGGATATAAAGGTTTCACTGAATACTAAGAGCCTGAAAAACTGCTTGGCTGATTTGACTAATAAAGGCTGGTCTGTTATCAGACTGTATAGAGGTGGGAAGGCTAAACTGAGGAATTGTGTCTGACAGAAGGGAAGAAATGACTGCGGTGGCCTTCTCAGACCCTGTAGGAAAGGCCTGTACCTATCCAGTGAAAGTGTCTACCTAGACTAAGAGGTATTTTAGTTATCTGACTCGGGGCATGTTGAGTAAAGCTAATTTGCCAGTCCTGGGCGGCGGCAAATCCTTGAGCTTGATGTGTAGGGAAGGCAGGGGGCCTGAATAATCCTTGAGGAGTAGTAGAATAGCAGATGGAACACTGAGAAGTTATTTCCTTGAGGATAGATTTCCAAGATGGAAAGAAAATGAGAGGTTCTAAGAGGCGGGCTAGTGGCTTGTACTATAGCATAGCCTGCCTTTGCTGGTGTGTGGCGATTAGGCCTGGTGGAACTGCCATCAATAAATCAAGCGTGATCAGGGTGAGGAACAGGAAAGAAGGAAATATGGGGAAATGGGATGAATGTCAGGTAGATCAGAGAGATACAGTCATGGGGGTCAGGTGTGGTATCAGGAATAATGTGGGAGGCCAGATTGAAGTCCGGGCCAGGAACAATGGTAATTATGGGACTTAACAAAGAGTGAGTACAGCTGAAGGAGCCGGGGTGCAGAAAGTATATGCGTCAGGTATGAGGAAGAAAATAGATTTTGGAAGTTATGAGAAAATAGAGAGTGAGTTGAGCATAGTTTGTGACTTTTAGGGCCTCTAAAAGTATTAAAGCAGTGGCAGCCGCTGCACGCAGACATGAGGGCTAGGCTAAAATAATAAGGTCAAGTTGTTTGGACAGAAAGGCTACAGGGTGCGGTCCTGGCTTTTGTGTAAGAATTCTGACCGCACTAAGCATGCTAGGAAGGAAAGGAGCTGTTGTTTTATAAGGGATTGAGGTTTGGGAGATTAATCAGACACGATCAGCAGGGAAAACACGTGTGTTTTTATGACAATTATGCCGATAGGTAACAGATGAGGATGAAATTTGGGCTTGACTGAAGTAATGGGGGCTGTCTGTGAAGGCTTGCGGCAGTACAGCCCAGGTAATTTGCTGAGCCTAATGGGTGTCAGGGTCAGTCTAAGTGAAAGCAAAGAGAGGCTGGGATGAGGGGTGCAGGGGAATAGTGAAAAAAGCATCTTTAAGATCGAGAATGGAATAGTGAGTTGTGGAGGAAGGTATTGAGGACAAAAGAGTGTACAGCTTGGGCACCACAGGATGGATAGGCAAAACAATTTGGTTGATAAGGTGCAGATCCTGAACTAATCTGTAAGACTTGTCCGGTTTTTGGACAGGTAAGATGGGGGAATTGTAAGGAGAGTTTCTAGGTTTTAGAAGCCCATGCTGTAGCAGGCAAGTGATAACAGGCTTTAATCCTTTTAAAGCGTGCTGTGGGATGGGATATTGGCGTTGAGCGGGGTAAGGGTGATTAGGTTTTAATGGGATGGTAATGGGCATGTGATCAGTTGCCAGGGAAGGAGTACAGATGTCCCATACTTGTTGGTTAAGGTGGGGGGATACGAGAGGAAGACGCAAAGGAGGCTTTGGGTTGGGGAGAAGGGCGGCAATGAGATGCAGCTGTAGTTCAGGAATAGTCAGGGAAGCAGATAATTTGGTTAAAGTGTCTCGGCCTAATAAGGGAACTGGGCAGGTGGGGATAACTAAAAAAGAGTGCATTAAAAGAGTGTTGTCCAAGTTGGCACCAGAGTGGGGGAGTTTTCAGGGGTTTAGAAGCCTGGCTGTCAATACCCACAACAGTTATGGAGGCAAGGGAAACAGGCCCTTGAAAAGAAGGTAATGTGGAGTGGGTAGCCTCCGTATTGACTAAGGGGACGGACTTACCTTCCACTGTGAGAGTTACCCAAAGCTCGGCATCCGTGATGGTCTATGGGGCTTCCGAGGTGATCGGGCAGTGTCAGTCTTCAGCTGCTAAGCCGAGAAGGAGTCAGTCAGAGAGCCTTGGGCCAGAGTTCCAGGGGCTCTGGGAGTGGCTGCCAGGTGAGTTGGACAGTCTGATTTCCAATGGGGTCCCACACAGATGGGACGTGGCTTAGGAGGAATCCCGGGCTGCAGGCATTCCTTGGCCTGGTGGACAGATTTCTGGCACTTGTAGCAAGCTCCTGGGGGAGGAGGTTCTGGAGGAACGCCTGGCAGCTGCGGTTCAGGCGTTTGGAAGTTCTTGTGTGCTGGAGATGTGGCTGGGGTTTGTCTCACAGTGGAGGCAAGGAATTGCAACTTTTTTCTATTATTGTACACCTTGAAGGTGAGGTTAATTAAATCCTTTTGTGGGGTTTGAGGGCTGGAATTTAATTTTTGGAGTTTTATTTAATGTTGGGAGCAGATTGGGTAATAAAATGTATTTTGAGAATAAGACGGCCTTTTGACCTTTTAGGGTCTAGGGCTGTAAAGTGTCTCAGGGTTGCTGCCAAAAGAGTCATGAACTGGGCTGGATTTTTATATTTGATGAAAAAGCCTAAACGCTATCTGATTTGGGATAAAGAAAAAGGAGCATTAACCTTGACTATGCCTTTAGTTCCAGCCACCTTTTTAAGAGTAAATTGCTGGGCAGGTGGGGGAGGGCTAGTCATGGAATGAAACTGTAAGCCGGACCAGGTGTGAGGAGGGGAGGTGATAAAAAGGATGGAGGAGCAGAGGCTGAGGAAGAATTGGGACCTAGCTGGGCCTGGTGAGGAGCAGCCTGGGGAGGAGGGGAGAGGTCAGATGGGTCTGTAGAAAAGGAAGATTAGAAAGACTCAGCGATGCTTGGGGTTGGGACTGAGGGGACAGGTGGGAGGGAAAGAAGGAAGATTTGGGATGAGTTGCATTGGGAACAGAGACTAGAGAGGGACCGATGTGTAAAAGAATGCCTGGACATCAGGCACCTCAGACCATTTGCCCATTTTACAACAAGAATTATTTAGATCTTGCAGGATGGAAAAATTGAAAGTGCCGTTTTCTGGCTATTTGGAACTACTGTCGAGTTTGTATTGGGGTCAAGCGGCATTGCAGAAGAAAATAAGACGCTTAGATTTTAGGTCAGGTGAGAGTTGAAGAGGTTTTAAGTTCTTAAGAACACAGGCTAAGGGAAAAGAAGGAGGAATGGAGGGTGGAAGGTTGCCCATAGTGAAGGAGGCAAGCCCAGAGGAAGGAGAGAGTAGAGACACGGAGGGAAGGGGTTTGGGGGTTCTTACCCTCCAGAAAAGCGGGAAAGGGGTCAGGGCACAGAGATATGAGGTCAGGGCTTGGAAATAAGGGATTGGGGCACAGATATATAAGAGGTTGTGGTGCGGAAATAAGGGATCAGGGTGCAGAGATATAAGAGGTTGGGGTGTGGAAATAAGGGATTGGGGCGCAGAGATATAAGGGGTCGGGGCACGGAAATAAGGGATCAGGGCACAGAGATACGAGATTGGGGTACTTGCCCCTCCTCTAGAAAAGCGGGACTTGCTGCTAAGGGTGAAGGAGAAGGGGTTGGGGGTTTCTTGCCCCCCAGAAAGGCGGAGAAGGGGTAGAGACACAGAGAGAAGGGGTTGGGGTACTTGCCCCTCCCCCAGAAAAGTGGGACTTGCCTCTAAGGGTGAAGGACCAAGGCAGGCATCCCTGTGTGGTCTGACACCTCTGAAACGTGGGTGAATAATCAGAGAGGCGTCCCTGCAAGGATTAAACACCAAGAAAAGGCTGCCTTCCCAGTCTGTGACCGGCGCCGGAGTTTTGGGTCCACAGATAAAACGTGTCTCCTTTGTCTCTACCAGAAAATGAAAGGAATTGAAATTAAAAGAAGGGAGAGATTGAAGTGTGGCGCCAAGATTGCAAGGAGAAAGAGGTTGAGGGATAGTGAGGGAGGCTGGAGAAGAGAGTAAAAAGAGGCCACTTACTGGATTTGAAATTGGTGAGATGTTCCTTGGGCTGGTTGGTCTGAGGACTTGAGGTCGTAGGTGGACCTTTCTCACGGAGCAAAGAGCAGGAGGACAGGGGATTGATCTCCCAAGGGAGGTCCCCTGATCCGAGTCACGGCACCAAATTTCATGTGCGTCCCTGTGAAGAGACCACCAAACAGGCTTTGTGTGAGCAGTAAAGCTGTTTATTTCACCTGGGTGCGGGTGGGCTGAGTCCGAAAAGAGAGTCAGCAAAGGGAGATAGGGGTGGGACCGTTTTATAGGATTTGGGTAGGTAAAGGAAAATTACAGTCAAAGGGGGGTTGTTCTCTGGCGGGCAGAGTGGGGGTCACAAGGTACTCAGTGGGGGAGCTTTTGAGCCAGGATGAGCCAGGAGAAGGAATTTCACAAGACAATGTCATCAGTTAAGGCAGGAACAGGCCATTTTCACTTCTTTTGTGGCAGAATGTTATCAGTTAAGGCAGGAACCGGCCATCTGGATGTGTACGTGCAGGTCACAGGGGATATGATGGCTTAGCTTGGGCTCAGAGGCCTGACACATATCCCTAAATATTTATAAAGATCTAATGTAGTATAAGGTTTTTGAGAAAATTAGTAATTTATTTCAAGGAATATTCACTCATCATCTACTAAGAGCCAGGTACCAGGAATACAACTTAAGAAAATGGATAATACCTATTCTATGCTATGAAGACAATCATGTGGAAAACCATGTAGTGCAGAGTTTTACTAAATTCTAGCCTCATAGTTCTGACTGTGTACAGCAGTGTATCAGACATTTTCATCTGGATGTCTTATGTTATTCAAATTTAAATATCCAAAACCAAACTTTTCACTTCCTTCCCAGAAATAAAAACCCCTCCTTCTTCTGCTCATGTTCTTTTTTAAAAAAACTACTCAAACTCATAAATTAGAAACTTCACATTCATTTGATTTCTCTTCCTCTCTTTTATCCTTCTATGTAGCCATTTGATTCATTTTTCTATCCTTTCAGTTTATCTAGTTATTCAAAAATCCTGATGTTTTTGTTTTTAAAGTATTTTTATGCATTCTCCCATTATCATTCAAGGAGAAGCAACTTTATAGCCAGAACTGAGTTCCAATCTTGGCTCATCCACTTACTAGATGTGTGTCTTTAAGAAAGTTAGGTAACATCTCTGTAAGCCCAGGTTTCCTCAGAGGCTTGTTGTGAGTATTAAGAAGATAATGTATGTAAAGCACTAGCAGACAAGCCCCTAAACGTGAGCACAGGAAGCATACAGGCTTTCATTATTGTTCCCACTCCCTGCACCCTAGTTCATGCGCTTATCACTTGTGCCAACTTCTGCCAAACTTTTTGAGCCTCTCTTCCTAACTGTGGTCTCTTCTTACACTCCAGTTTTACCTTTCACTAGCATTTTACCTTTCTTTCTGCAGGAATCTTTTTTATCAAAGTGGCAAGATTTCCCATTTCCATTAGGATAAAGAATCTTTCAAATCCAATCTTTTTTCTCCTATTGACACCTCCTACCTAGTGAATCCTCCCTCCATCCAGGCCAACTTCCCTGGCTGGGTTTCCATGAACACACCCAGAGGACTGCTGTACTTCGCTTCCTTCTCGGCCTCTGCATCAAAATGTGAGGGTTGCAGCTAACATATAAAATGTGAGCTTGTGTGAGTGTGTAATTGAATTCATCATTAAAAACACTCTAATGAAGAAAATGTTAGTCCCAGTTGATTTCAACAATTTTGAGGAAATTTGATATCAATTTTGTAAAATGTTTTTTTCCAGAAAACAGAGCAGAAATAAAGTGGATATGTCACTTATTTTATGAGGCCAACATTTCCTAATACCAAAATCAGGAAAAGTCATGATGATATTCTATGGTTTTTTCCTAAGATTTTTATAGTTTCACATTTTACATGTAAGTCTGATTTCTCAAATTTCTTTTTTAAAAACGTGCAGTGATATATAGCATGATGCTTTCTTGGCTTTGTTTTTTGTGAGTTTGTGGGGTTTTTTGACATATGGATTTGCAGTTCAAGCACAGTTTTTGGAAAAAGACTGTCATTTGAATTGCATTGTACTTTTTACACAAATCAGTTGACCACATTTATGAGTCAGTTTTCTGAAATCTCCATTCTATTCCATCCTTTTATGTGGTTATTCCTTCGCCAATACTGTACTGTCTTGAGTATAGTATCTTTCTAGTATATCTTAAAATATGACATTGTGGCCAGGCTCATACCTGTAATCCTAGCACTTTGGGAGGCCAAGGTGGGTGGACTGCTTGAGCTCAGGAGTTAGAGACCAGCCTGGACAACATGGCAGAATCTTGTCTTTACAATGAATACAAAAATCAGCTGAGCATGGTGGTGCACGCCTGTAGTCCTAGCTACTGGGAGGCTGAGGTGGGAGGTTGGTTTAAGCCCAGGAGGTGGAAGTTGCAGTGAGCATTGCCACTTCACTCCAGCCTGGGCAACAGAGCCAGATCCTGTCTCAAAATAAAATAAAATAAGGCACTGAGAGTTCTCCAGCTTGGTGGGTTTTTCCCCAAGGTTTCTGTCTGTTCCAATTCCTTTCCCTTTGCATATAAAATTTAAAATCAGGTTTCCTATAACTTTAAAGCATTCTGCTAGGATTTTCTTAGATTGTACAAAATCTGTAGATCAATTTGGAGAAAATTGGCATCTTAATCATATTAGGTTTTCCAGTCCATCGGTAGTACATGTTTCTCCACTTACTTAGTATGCAGATCCTAAATTCTATATTTTTTTAGAATTATACACAGGTATTTATTTTTGGAAAGTATTATAAGTAATGTGGTATTTTAAAATTTTTGATTTGCAATGTTTAATAGTGGTGCATAGAAATATGACCAAATTTACACTGCTGATCTTATATCCTGTGCATTAGTAAGCTGATTGACTTCTAGGAAATTTTTAGAAAATGTTTTGGAATTTTCTACAAAGACAAATATTTCATCTAGGGTAGGGACAGTTTTAATCATTTTCTTTTCCAATGTGAATATCTTTCATTTCTTTTCGTATCTTATTGCACTAGCTATGACTTTCAGTAGATTATTGAATAGCTGTGATAAGAGTGAAAATCTACGCAGAGTTCCTAACCTTAAGTGTATTTCACTTTCATTGTGAAGTCTGATATGATTGCAGGTTTTTATAGATGTTCTTTCTCATATTAAGGGAGTTTTCTTCTATTAATAGTTTTCTAAGAGTATTTTTGTTTCTAAAAGTTTGTTTTTAAATCAAGGATACATGTTAAATTTTGTCAGATGTGTTTCCCTTACGCCTTGATTTAATTATAAGGTTTTGCTTGTTTAGCCTGTTAATATGGTGAACTGATTTTTCAAATTATAAACCAGCTTTACATTACTGAGGTAAATCCCCTTCATTCTTGATGCATATTTCTTTTTAAATACTGCTGGGTTTAATTTTCTATTTCGTTGAGCAATTTTTCTGAATGTGCTTTTATTTTCTTGTAATCATTTTGTCTGATTTTGCTACCAGGATAAGGTTGGTCTTACAAAATGAATTAGGAAACATTTACTGTTTTTTTTATTTTTCTGGAAATTTTTTTTGTGGAACTGGTGTTCATTTCAACTTTAAATGTTAGACAGAATTTGCAAGTGATATCATCTGGGCCTAGATTTTTCTTTTATTTTAATGAGGATTTTCAACTATAAATTCTATTTGATCTATTGATCTATCTATCTATCTATCTATCTATTGAACTGACTGTTGCCTACTTCTTTTAGCATGAGTTTTGATGGTTTGGGTCTTTCAATAAATTAGTCCATTTCATTTAGGTTGTTGATTTTTTTTTTTTTTTTGAGACGGAGTCTTGCTCTGTTGCCCAGGCTGGAGTGCAATGGCACGATCTCGGCTCACTGCAAGCTCCCTCTCCCAGGTTCACGCCATTCTCCTGCCTCAGCCTCCCGAATAGCTGGGACTACAGGCGCCTGCCACCACGCCCAGCTAATTTTTTTTTTGTATTTTTAGTAGAGATGGGGTTTCACCGTGTTAGCCAGGATGGTCTCGATCTCCTGACCTCGTGATCCACCCGCCTAGGCCTCCCAAAGTGCTGGGATTATAGGCTTGAGCCACCGCGCCCGGCCTAGGTTGTTGAATTTATACACATGGAGTTGTCTACAGTATTTCCTTATTATCCTTTGAACGTTCACTGGGTCAGTCACATTATACGAATTCTTTTTCTATTTTTAATTGATACATTCTTTTTTATTTCTTGGTTAACTGGAAGATTATCAATGGAGGTTTGTCAATTTTACTTATCTTTTTTGAATTTTTACTAAAATTTATCAGTGGAGGTTTATAAATTTCATATCCTTTCAAAAAACTAGCATCTGTTTTTAATATTTTCTCTATTATCTTCCTGTTTTTAGATGTATTTTTCCTCTTTAAAATTCCCTTTTTTCTGCTTGTGTTTGGTTAGTTTACTCTTTTTTTATCCAGTTTCTTACAGTGGAAACCATTTTTCTTTTCCAATATTAGCATTTAAAGTTACACATTTCCCTCTAAGCTCTTCTGTGGCAGCATCTGTCAAAAATGTTTTTATATCCCTTACATTTTGATACATTGTATTTTAATATTCACTGTAAAATATTTTCTAATTTCCCTTGAAATGTCTTTATTTACAAATTATGTAGTGTGACTTTCAATTTCCAAATATTTGGCGAATTGATTTCTTGTTTATTTTAGTTGTTAATTCAGTTTAATTATGTTAGTGATTTTTAGTTTGTTTGTTTGTTTATTTATTTATTTGAGACAGAGTCTCACTCTGTCCCCCAGTCTAGAGTGCAGTGGCACGATCTTGGTTCACTGCAACCTCAGCCTCCTAGGTTCAAATGATTCTCCCACCTCAGCCTTCAGAGTAGCTGGGATTACAGGCGTGCACCACCATGCCCAGCTACTTTTCGTATTTTTAGTAGAGACGGGGTTTTGCCATGTTGGCCAGGCTGGTCTCAAACTCCTGACCTCATCTTGGACTTCCAAAGTGTTGGGATTACAGGCGTGAGCTACCACGCCTGGCCCAGTTTAATTTTTTATGGTAAAAACCTACCTTGAATAATTCCCATCAGGTTTAATTTACTAGGTCTTGTTTTGTGATTCACAAATACAGTCTAACTTGGTGAATGTTTCATGCGTGCCTGAAAAGAATATATATTATGCTATAGTTAGGTGGAGTTTTCTACATGATAGTGTTCAAATATTCTATATCCTTACTGATTTATTTTTACTTCTTTTATCAATTACTGAGAGAGTTGTGCTAAAGTCTCCAGGTATACCAGCTTTGTCTAGTTTTTCATTTCCTTCAATATGTTTTGTTTTATGTATCTAGAATCCCTGTTATTAGGTACATATGCACTTAGCATTGTTATGTCTTCTTGAAAAAATTGGCATTTTTCCCCTATGATATCTTTCTTTATTCCCAGTGATTTGTTGTTGTTGTTCTAAAGTCTACTTTGTCTTCAGTTTTTAAAAAAATAAATTGTGTTTCATCTTATATCCTTATTCATCTTTTATTCTAAACCTTTTTTCATCATTATATTTACCATTGGTTTCTTTAAATAGTATATTTTGATGTCTGGTTTCGTTTTTTATCTGACCTGAAATAGCTGTCTTTTAGTTAGTATGTTTAGACCATTTACAGTTAATGTAGTTATTTCTATGGGTAGATTTATTTCCATCATTTTATTATTAGTTTTCCGTTTGTCAATCTACTGTTTTTTAATTCTATGATCTTTTTCCCTGCCTTTTTTGAATTATTTGAGTTATTTTAGAATTTAAACAATGAACCAATATTTTTACTATATTTCTTTCTGTTTGTGTATATGCAGTTTATGTGGAGACTTTCTTTAGGCATTGCAAAGCATAATTTTGGGGGATTGTAACATACACAGAAATAAATAAGTACATTTATATATACAATATTTTTGTCTATTTAAAAAGTTACTCGACAACCTCTTCTTTCCTTAGAGTAGCTAAACATGCCATAAGTTGAAGCACAATACTTAGGTACACTTATATTTCATACAAAAAAACTTTGTTTAAAGTTTTATTATACTGATATTTATAAAATTCTTCTAAAATGTACTTTGGTGTATATGCATATGTGTGTGTATATATATGTGTATATATATGTTATGTGTGTGTATATATGTGTGTGTGTGTATATATACACACAAAAGTAAATTTTAAATTCAGTGGGCCTGAATCTTTATGGAGATAATTTCTCATATTTAATTTATACTTTTTAAAAAATTTTAATTGTATTAAGTTGTATAAACAATTTTGTATTACATGCTTATTCCACACCCCTAAATGTGATCTCTATTTAATCAGCACATAATATTTAGATTGTGTCCTCACCAAGTTCAATTGAATTATTGAGGAATACAAATTTTAGTCTTACAGGGACCGCTTCAGAAATGCAGAAAGACACCTGAAAAAATAAAGAGAAAAGAAATGATTTAAAAAACTTGTACTTTGTTTGAAAAAAAATTAAAACCATGCTACAGTTTACACATAATCAGAGAGAATTTGTGTTTTCTGATTGACCAGAGAAATTTTGTTTTCTGATTGTACCTAGAGAGATCACCAACTCTAGGAGCTCTCAGTCTAGAGAAGATACATTGTTAGTGATCCATGAATAGAAAAATAAACATTCAAAACAAATATTGATTACTGAGCCCAGAGACACCGCAACAGCAATATCGAATAAAATAGATCAGATATCCAAAAATATCAGTCAAGAGATTTCAGTCTTTTTCATACCGTTTCATAGTTTATTCCAATGATCTGTCCTTATCCATTAAAGAATTAGTCTGTAAATAAGTATAGAAAATAAATAATGGCTTACATTTATTAAAATATATCAATAAGTTCTTGTTACAGAAAATGCTGTTTGTTTTGAAAAAAATAATTTTTATGTTTAAAAATATTTTTAAATATTCAAACTAGTGGTATAACTGTGGTGGGGCTTCCTGCTTGTAAGGCGTTGCTAAGAATAAATCTGTAATACCCAAAAAGAAATTGGTTCTTTAAATCAATCTGTTTAGTTTAGGTATAGCTGTGATTTTACTTTTAAGATAATATCAAATTCTGATTGGAATGACCACCACTTGTGTTTCTGAGAATAAAACTGTATGACTCACAGAAAATACCCAAGAAAAAGAAATGATCCAACAAACAAATAAATTGCTATTGCAGGCTAAATATCTTCCCTTTTTTTTAAAAAAAAAAAACAGTTTCACTTTGAAGAGAAGTCCTCTGTTAAATTAGACAAACTGACAGAGACTAAAGAGTACACTTCTTTCTCCTGTTGTTCCTTGTTCTGTGGGAATCATCCTTTGTTCACTGAATTACTGTTAACACCTTGGCACCAGAGATGATTAGTTCTTTGGCAATTCTGTTCTTTCTCCTTCCTCGGTAAAACAATGCAGACGTGCATTGCTAACAGAATGGTTTCAGATGAAGCTAGGCCTGTACTGATAATCCTAGGTAGACAGACATACAGGCACTGAGATTCAGTTCTGCCCTGGTGTTGGAAGAGGCAATCTGCCATGGGCCTTGAGCTTCCCCTGCTTCTTCTTGCTGGGAAGGCCAAGAATGCGAAGCCCTGACTATGCTCTTCCCTGGATCAGTTCTGAGTTGTGCTTGCAGTGAGCAACCTTGTGGAATGGGGTAATGTCTATCTTCAGTTCCAGGGCAAGCTTCCTTCCACTAACCATAAGAAAAACCATAGAGCCTCACAATTGGTAGTTCTCTCCAAGAATGAAACCCACTGCACATGTAGGCATATAGTATGGGTCCTGTTATGGACTGAATTCTGACCCCCAAAATTCATATGTTGAAGCCCTGACTCCCAATGCGATTGTTTCTGGAGATAGGGTTTTTAGGAATTAATTAAGATTAGATGAGGTCATAAAAGTGGGACCCTAATCCCAAAGGACTGTGGCCTTATATGAAGAAGAAGAAGAGATCTATCTTTTTGTCCTCTCAAGAAGGCAGGAAGTGAGCCCTGTCCAGCCATAGACTCTGCTAGTACCTTGATCTTGGACTTCCTATCCTCCTGAACTGTGAGAAAATAAATTTCTGTTGTTTTAATCACCTCAGCCTCTGATGTTTTCTTATGGCAGCCTGAGCTAATATAAGCTTTTTGTGTTGCTCTTGTGGTTTTGAGCAGAAGTATGGGGAACTGCCACAAACATAAATGTCTAACTACTGCTTTTGTTGTTTAATAGAGGCTTTTGTCTGTTGTTCAGGACTCTCATCTCTTTTGCCAGGACCCTTGAAATAGTAACAGGCTAACTTGCTGGCTTATAAGTAGAATAAAACCTTAGAATGTTTACATTGCTTGACTCTAGCCCGCTCTCAGCCTAAAATCACCAGCAGCTAGCCACTGTTAATGATGATGATGATGGTGGTGGTGATGGTGAGGATAGTGATGGTAGCTCCTCCTGCTTCTGTAGCTATGACTATGACCTGTTTATGTACTAGATACCCAACACTTTGTATATATTATCCTAACAACAACTCAATGATCCTAACAACAACTCAATCAAGTTGCTAACATGAATTAAGGGGAATTAATGAATTTGATTTATATTTTTAAAAGATTATCCTAACTGCCATTAGAATGGGCAAAGGGGTCAGAGTAAAGCTAATACCTGCTGTAATAGTCTGTGGAAGACATAATAGAAGCTCCAACTTGTGCTTTGTCTACAATAGAAACTATACTGCATCTTAATCTGTTAGTGGTTTTAAAATAAATATTTGTGAGATGCTTATAGTCCAGTTACAACACAGAAAATGCAATACTACTCAATATTATTCTACTCATTTTGTTGTTTCAGGTTCCATAATTTGTTTATCTTTCTTTATCCACTAAATTAATTTCACACAAATCAAAGAAAGTAAAGGTTTAACAATTGTATGTCCAAAGCTCAAACTGTTATTCTCAAGCACTGTCCAGAAGTATCTAAAAGACATTCACCTCAAGTTGTAGCTAGCTTTATAGAATGAAATCTGAATCCTTCAGAAGTCTTTTCATTATGGTGACCTACACTAAGTAGTAATAAGGGTAATCAAATTGGAATATTTTTATCATAGAAATGTACTTTCAGCCCTTTAAAATGTTCTTTTAAGGATTTATTCATTTCCAAAATGTATTTATAATACATTATTGGCTTACGCTATGTTTATGTCAGAAAACAGCTTTAATTTTACATCTTTCCTCACGAATCAGCTATGGCCAAACCTGGTCTCTTTTCTCTCAAGCTGGCTAGATTTTCCCCTCTTGTCACATTGTTCTCATAGAGGCTATAGAAAATGAATGAGTCTCTGGCTTTCACTTCCTCACACTTCCTCAGGTTAAAAGGTTATGGTAATCTCTATTTATAAATGGCTGTTTTCTGTTCTTCTCTTGTGCTCATAAGAAGGCAGCAATAGATACTTACAAAGTCACCTGCCCAAGAGGGCTTTGACTGGCTCTTGTAAATTCTTTCCTTTAGCTTTCTAGGAGCCCCCCAACCCCGGCTTCCTTGTTTGCCTCCCACATTAGTACCGCATAGTTTAATACTCAAGTGTAAGGCTCTTTGAATCAACCACCTGCTCTCTATGACTTGTACACCAAATTTTGCTAAGAACATGCTGTCTCTGTAGTGTTTTGTTTTAAATTGCTTTTTAGGGAGATGTGTTTGCAGCACTACAAGAAATCTGTAGAAAAGTTTAGCGAAGAACAGAGAGTAGAACAAACTATTCATTCTGTTATCGTTCTGAAACATGTCACCAGATACTGAATAATAAATGCTAAAAAAACCCTAAAATTTTAAGTGAAAGAAAAAAACTCTTCTTGAAAACTGTGCCAACTTCTAGAAGAAAATTATTTACTAATTGCATTTTATATTTATACACATGTTATGGGATTAAAGATGCCGCAATGTTTTTATAAAAATTACTTTAATAAATTGCCTAAAAAATAGTTGGAGCTAATGTGGCCAAAATCATGTTGCTTTATTTATGATTTACTCATTTTTATTTGCTTATATTTTAAGCTGTTTGAAGACATTGATCATGTTTTCTTGTGGTCTGTAGTTTGATGGGACTCTAGTCATTTTGAATATTTATTAGTTATTGATTCACCATGATCTGATAACCAATTCCAATTTAACTCCTTGTTCTGGCTGTTCTTTTTATTATTCTCTTTTCTGGAAGCCTGTCTAAAAACCAGGTCTGAAGTCGTTATTCATAAGTAGCCAGTCTCTGTGCTCAGATTATCTGCATTAAAAGATCAATAGGACGTGGCCCCAGGACAGTCGACTATACTATTTCATTAACATAGTAACAAGATGGGAGGCTAATAATAATATTGCCTTGCTAATAGGTTTAAAGGGAAAATTAATTAGTTGATACTTGCAAAGACAATCTACATAGTCTGGCTTTTTTTCCTTCACAGAAATGCACACATCATAAAGGAAACCCAAACATTGTTATATACCACAAGCCAATGTCAGATTTTAAAAGCTAAGGTATTCAATCTGAAGTTATCTGTCATATTTTTAATGAATAATTCAACATTTAACCCATTAATATTAACCTTTTCATTTTAAATACAGCCCAATGTCAAATATATATCAAAAAAACCTTTAGACTTAGTATGCCCTTTGACCAGAACCTCAGCTTCTAGAAATTCATTCAATGAAAATTATAATGAATATGTGCAAAGGTCTAATGAAAAGAATATAGATTAAAAACTGTATTTAGAATAGTGAAAAATAAACAAATGTTCAAAAGCAGGGGAAAAGCTAGGTAACATATAACAGTAAAAAATTCAAATACTCTGCCACCATTATGAAATTATATGATGGAAGAATATTTTCTTCTACAAAAACAGCTTCTACATATTGTTAATAAAAATGTTTATGATAAATCTGATCCCTTTAAAATATGTCAAGTGATATGTAGAGTCCATTTTAAAATATACTAACAAAAACAGAAAGAGAGAAGATAAAGAAGTAAATGTTAAAAAAATGATACTTGGAGCTGAGTGATGATCACAGAGGGTTTATTACACTATCCTTTCTTCTTCTCTGCATACTTTAACATAAATTTACATAATACACAGTTAAATTTTTAAGAAATGCCTTAATTTCTGCTTAGAAACAATTAGAGGTGCCTTTGTTTAGAAAGAAAACCAAATACCTGTTTTTGCTTAATTTTAAAGTGTATATATATGTGTGTGTGTGTGTGTGTGTGTGTGTGTGTGTAGGTGTGTGTGTGTGTAGGTGTTTGTATGTGTCAATCTAGAAGGGGAAAACTGTCAGCCAATCACAGTACTGTCCAATTTAACACTTGTAATAACTACCTGCACAAGAGCACAGAGGGCTAGGCAGTTAATTTTACTGAAAGATATTCAAGACATGAAATGAAAGAAAGTTTATTCAAATGATAAAAATAGTATTGCTGAGACAGCCAATGAGTTATGTAATGAATGGAGGTAGCTGCAAAACTTTGGTGAGAACTCATAGGTTAAATTTGAATAATTATCTGTATCCAAGGTCACCTACAACAGATTTCAACTCTATTTACACACTTTAGGCAGAAAAATGTGAAATTCAGAAATGAAATTTAAATAAATTAAATATGTACACACACATACACACATATACATGTGTGTGCATATAAGTATGTATGTGTGTTTACTAGAATATGATAGGACTATTCATAAACTTTAACTTATGATCTTCCATATTTAAAAACAATTCTGCAGTCAACATTTATTACATTTAGAATTTGAAAAAATTAATAATGATTATAAAAAAGTATAAAGCCTGGTAACAAATTTTATTTCTACAGTATATAGAGACTTTAAATGTGTAAACCTTTAGTTTACCCATCACCCAAATAGTTAGAGATCAATGAATTTATTTATAATACGGGATTTTAATGAACAATCTTTTCAGCAATTTGTGAATATGCTTCATTGATTGTGGAATCAATAGGCTATTTCTAATGAATCTGGCATGTTAATGAATAACGGTTTGATCCAAATATTACATTCAAAGCAGTGAGACATTTATATTCCAGCAGGCAAGATCATTTAAACCATTTAAACCCTGATTAGTTAACAGGCTGTATTCATGAGAAAGGTGTATTGATTTCAATGGCTTTATTGATTTTAGGTCTGTTGAACCTAGACACCTTGCAAATTTATGGGCTGGCTTCATTGACTACATTTCGATGTAATATATAGTTGTTTTTAGAAAGTGCTGTAAAAAGTTTCTGGCATCTGACCTTCGCTATATGAGATTATTAACCTGTAACTTTTTATTATTTTCAGATGCCTTTCATAGAGGAATGATAAAATCATTAATTTTAGCTTCTGTTATGTACAAAGGGTAAAGCATAAGTTAGGTACTGTTGAAAATTCAACTATTTAAAAAACATTATCCCTAAGAATTTGTTTGTGATTACAACCTTCTACATGAGAGTTGATTAAAAGAACCTAAGTCAAGCTGTTCTTCCACAGTGCTCTCTGACCACAGTGGCTTACATGGCAAAAGGCAATAAAATATTAGAATAACATGGATCTGATGACTATTTTTCTTTAAATTAACAGGATTTAATAATCATTTATATTTTATATGATTATTTTAACTCTCAAATCAAATTTGCTGAGTTTTCTATGTTTTGATTCTAAATCTTTTGATGATATGAATTCAATTTAAATTTGTCATATAGTTCAAGAGAAAAAAACTAATTCTGCTCTTATTATTTACTATATTGTGAATAACATGAAGTCTTCAAAAATTGGAAAAATAATTGTCTCACAAGTCATTTAATTACACATATCTAGAGTGATTAATGCAGATTATTTAAATTTCACTTCTGGATTTCTCATTTTTCTGCCTAAAATGTGTAAATAGAGTTGAAATCTGTTTTAAGTGACCTTGGATGTAGATAATTATTCAGATTTAAGCTATGAGTTCTCGCCAAAGTTTTGCATCTACCTCCATTCATTACATAACTCATTGGCTATCTCAGCAATATTATTTTTATCATTTGAATAAACTTTCTTTCATTTCATGTCTTGAATATCTTTCAGTAAAATTAATTGCCTAGCCCTCTGTGCTCTTGTGCAAGTAGTTAATACAAGTGTTAAATTGGACAGTACTGTGATTGGCTGATAGATTTCCCCTTCTAGATTGACATCGATCCATGAATCAATTCAATCATGAAATAAAGACAGAAAAAACAAACAAACAAACATCTATTGACAGCCTAACATATGCCGGGGGTGCTTGCTAGATGATTAGCTTGGCAGCTATGGGCTTCAATGTTGGATTTTATTACCTGAGTCAGAATTCTTTATTTGCCAGTCACCAGCTGTTTGACCAATGATTTAACTTTTCTATTCATTGTTCTCTTGAATGTAAAATGTTTAACTACTAGTTTCAAGTAACTGCTTTTAGGATATTTTTTACAACTAAATGAATTAATATATCTGAACCATTAGAAGAGCATCAATTATGTAAATCTCCCAATATACTAGCTATTGATATTTCATACTTCCCAGAATTTACAGTGTTATTTTATTATTTAAATATTGTTTGATTTGGTTATTTTAAAGTTATGTTTATATCTTATGCACTGTCAAAGAATAATACAAAAGATCATGCAATGGAAAGAGAAACCCACTCTCCTCTCCTGTCCATGGTCCTAAGTCTCCAGAGATAAATGGCCATCTCTGGTTCTGTGGGCATAGTTTCACACATATTCCATGCATGTACATGTATATACTTCCTCTTTTCTCTTTAATACAAATCAGCACATACTAATAGAAACTGGCCTATACCTTACCCTTTTTTCACTTAATATATTTTGACAGTTTTATATTTCACTAAATATAGGAGAAGCTCATTCATTTTGACAGTGGCCTTGTGTAAACATAACCAGTCTCTTCATTCATGGATTCTAAGCTGTTTCTTTCTTTTTTAAATCATAATCAATGCTGCGATAATCATGTACATATATAGAATGATAATGTTTATATGTGTGTGTTTGTACACACACATATTCAAATACACATATAGACATACACACATTTATTCACACAGATATATTCAAATATGTGTAAACACACACATATACTGTGTGTATGTTTATTTTAATGCATGGATAAATATATCTGTTGAACAAATTCATGCAATTAGATTTTCTAGTTCAAAGAGGAATGTCTTTTAAATGTTTTACAGATATTCTTAACCTGCTGTACATACTAATTTTGCCAATATACGTTTTCAACAGAGTATGTGCTTATATGTGATTCACCACATAATCATCAACACAGTCATTTAATTTCCATATCTGTGAAAGGATGTATCTCACTATTTGCTTGGCATGATCCATTGCATCTTAGGATTTTACTTACTTTTTTTGCCTTCTTTTAAAAAATTAATATATTAGAAAATTTCATTTTAATAGTATATCCTTATCTTAGCTATTTTGCTCAGTTTCTTGTTTATATTTTATGATTTCTGTTATAATAGTTGGTTTTTCAAAGGCTTTTAGATTTTATGCAGTTAAATGTAATTTTGTATGGCTTCTGGATCCATAGGCATTTCTAAAATAATTTCTCATGTTTACCTTAGCACATTTTCAATTTTATATTTTATATTTAAGTATTTTATTCATGAAAAAGTTATTTTGATATACATTATAAGTTAAGAATCAAGATTTTAATTCCTAAATAAAAAGCTCAGTCAACTCAAAAGAGTTTGTTAAATTAATCTTATTGTTGCACTGCTTTAAAATGTTATTTTGATTATTTATTAAATATTTAAATATTTGTGCTTTTCTTTATTCTGTTCAAGTACTCTGTTTCTTCTTGTGCCAGTGCCACAGTTTTAGAATTGCTATAGCTCTTTACATTATGATGCATAATTGAATTAGTCCCCATTCATTACTCTTCATTTTTCAAAGTTTTCCTAATTATTCTCAAGCAAATCTTAGTGTTAGCTTTGTTAGCTTTCCAAAAAATGCTGCTGACTTTTTAATTGAGATTTTATAAAAGTATATTCTTTATTTTTAATAGGATTCTTTAGTCTAATACATATAAAACATAACTTTTTAGTTTCTATGTAGAAAAGCGGTTTATTTTTACAGATTAATTTCATATTCAGCCTCCATCATACTGAAACTTACTGTAGTTTCTAAGGCTTTTTAAAGCTAATTTATAAATGTTTTCCAGGTATAAAATCATAAAATCTTCTAAAATGATAGTCTTCCTCTTGTTTTTCAGTTTTTACACTTATATTTTATTCTACTCTCCAGTTAAATTTTCTAATATTTGTGTTATAATGTTAAACAGTAATGGTCCTAATGACATATTTTTATTGTTTCTGATTTTAATGCCACTTAGACAAATGGTCCTCAAACTTTAGCATGGAACAGTTCATACAAAGGGCTTGTTAAAACACGTTTGTTGCTCTCCACACCAGTCTTGATTCTGTAGGTGTGGGATGGGGGCAAAGCATATATATTTCCAACAAGTTCTCAGGTGCATCTGACACACTCGGAACAAGGCCCCACTTTGAGAACTACCATATGTTATCAGGCTCTTTAGTATAAAGCTGACGTTTGCTTCAAAATATCATGTACTTTTGATAATGTTAAGTGACCCTTTATTCTTTTTTATTAAGAGTTTTGTCAGAAATGAATGTGGGAGTTTTTCAAATGACTTCTGGGAATTCATAGAGCTGACAATATTGTTTTATTTCCTTTTCCTATTAACGTGATAAATTTCAATAATAGCTGTCCTAATACTGTAAAACCTTAGCATGCAATAAATTTGATAATGGCATTTTGCATTTTAATATGTTACTACTACATTTAATTGACACTGTGAAGTTTTTTGTAAATGTCATTGAGTTTTCATTACTATATTTTTCTGCGTTGTATATTGATGTTAAAAATCATTCCATAAATATAATTTGAAGTATTTTCTTCTCTACATATGTTCTAGAGGTAAAGTTATCATAGTAAAGTTATCAGTTTCTTGACGTTTTGATAGATTTCACTAAAGACATTTTTAGGATTGGCATTCTTTGTTATTTTCTTTTGTAGGTAAATACTGATAATTTTTACTTTTCTTAAAAAACCAATTGCTTTAGCAATTAAACATACCTCTAAATAACAAATGGATTAAGTCTCAAGATAGGTTAAAAATATATTGAACTAAATAAACATGAAAATAGAACATCGAAATTTGTGTGATTAGCAAAAGCAGTCGTTAGAATGAAATTTTTAGCATTGAATGTATGTATTTAAAAAGAAGAAATATCTAAAACCAACAATCTAAAGAAAGGCAATATACCCCTAAAGCAAGCAGAAGAAAAGTAATAATAAACACTGGAGCATAGCACAATAAAATTAAACACAAGACATTAATAGAGAACATCAACAACACAAAGACCTGGTTCCTTGAAAAGTTCAAATTCATAAACCTCCAGTCAGGCTAATCAAGTGAAAAAGAGAGAAAAAATTAATGTTGTCAGAGATGAAAAAAGAGCAATGACTACTGATACCATGGATATTAAAAGCATAATAAATGAATGTTATGAACAATTGTATGCCCACAGATTTGATAACCTATATAAAATGAACCAATTCCTCCAAAGGCACAACCTACTAAAGTTTACCCAATGAGTAATAAATCATCTGAATATGCTCATGTCTATCAAATAAAATACAGAATAATATCTCTCATGAATATTGATGCAAAATCCCCAAGAAAATATTAGCAAACCAAATTCAAGAAAGTATAGAAACTATTATACACCACAACCAAGTGGAATTTATTACATGTATGCAAGTCCCGTTCAACTTTAGAAAATCAAATAATGTAGTCTATTGTATCAATAGGCCAAAGAAGAAAAATCAGATGATAATATTAATAGGTGTTGAAAAGGCAGGTGGTAATGTTGAATACTCATTCCTGATAAAAACCCTTAGCAGACTAGGAATAGAGGAGAAATTCCTCAACTTGATAAAGAAAATCTACAAAAAACTATAGCTAACATCATGCTCAATGGTCATAATTTTCGTATAACATTAGGAACAAACCCAGGATGTCCTCTAACACTATTCCTATTCAAGATAATACTGAAAGTATTAGCTAATGCAATAAGATAAAGAACTAAAAAATACAAACTATTTTTATTTGTACCTAATATGTTTGTCCATGTAGAAAATCCCAAGGAATCAACAGCAACAAGAAAACTCCTGGAACTAACAGATTATAGCAAGGTTGTAGGATGCAAACCTAATACACAAAAGTCAATTCCTTTTGTACATGACAACAATGAGTTATAGAAATTTGAAATTTAAAACACAATGTGACTTATTTTAGCATGAAAATTTAAAATTAGAAAAAGAAATGCTAAGACGTACATTTTAAAAATTATATACCAGATTGATATGAACAAACCTACCAACCCTGAAAGAAATCAAAGAATAACTAAAAAATAGACATTTTATGTTCATGAATAGAGAGACTCAATATTGTTAAAATATTAGTTCTTCCCAACTACATCTATAGATTCAACACAATCTTACTCAAAACCCCAGCAAGTTATTTTGTGGATATCAATAAACTAATTTAAGTTTATATGGAAAGGGAAAGACACACACTAGTCAAAACAATAGTGAAGAAGAGAAAAGTAAGAGGACTGACACTACCCTACTGCAAGACTTGTTATAAAAGTACTTTGATAAGGACAGTCTGCTATTGGTGAAATTATAGGCAAATAAATTAATAAAACAATTAAAGTTCAGAAATAGACCCACACAAATACGTAAAATAATTTAGTCTTTCCAGGAAATGGTGTGAGATAACATGGACATTCAAGTGCAAAAACAAAAGCAAACACACAAACACACAAAAGAAAGAAATTTATCTAGACATAGACCTTAGACCTTTTATAAATTTAACTTAAATAGATCATAGAGATAAAGATAAAATTAGAAAAGTATAGAATTTTTGAAAGATAATATAGTAGAAATATCTAAGTGATCTTGGGTTTGGTAGTGAATTTTTGGGTATAACACAAAAAGTATTATCCATGAAAGAAAAAAAATGAAAACTTAGACCTCATTGAAAATAAAACGTCTGTTCTGTCAATCACACTCCTAAGAGAGTGAAAAGAGAATCCACAGGCTGGGAGAAAATATTTGCAAAAGATACATCTGATAAAGGATATGTATCCAAAATATACAAAGAACTCTTAAAACTCAACAATAAGAAAGCAAACACTGCGGCTGGATGCAGTGGCTCACATCTGTAATCCCAGCACTTTGGGAAGTTGAGGCAGGTGGATCATGAGGTCAGAAGTTCAAGACCAGCCTGGACAACATGGTGAAACCCTGCCTCTACTAAAAAAACAAAAATTAGCTGGGCATGGTGGTGGGTGCCTGGGAGGCTGAGGCAGGAGAATTGCTTGAACCTGGGAGGCGGAGGTTGCAGTGAGCCGAGATCTCACCACTGCATTCCAGCCTGGGTGAAAGAGTGAGATGCCGTCTCAAGAAAAAAAAAAAAAAAAAAAAGAAAGCAAACAATGCAGTTTAAAAATATGCAAAAGATCTGAACAGACACACCTCCAAAGAAGATATACAAATAGCAAATAAACATATAAAAATGTTCAGTGATATATATCACTAAGGAATTTTAAGTTAAAACAAAGAGTAACCACTACACACCTGGTAGAATGGCTGTAATCTGTAAAACTAACACATACCAACTGCTGGTAATGGTGCAGGGCAACAGGAGCTCTTATTCATTGCTTAGGGATGCAAGTGGCATAGTCAC
Source organism: Pan paniscus (assembly GCF_029289425.2). Classification (NCBI taxonomy): domain Eukaryota; kingdom Metazoa; phylum Chordata; class Mammalia; order Primates; family Hominidae; genus Pan; species Pan paniscus. The sequence continues at coordinate 160,248,152 of NC_073254.2, forward strand.
TTTAGAAGGCAGTTATGTAATTTCTTGCAAAGCTATACATAGTCTTATCATACATTCCAGTAATTGAACTCAGAGGTTTTTACCCCAGTGAGTCGAAAACATATATCCACATAAAACTCTGCACATGAATATATATAGCAGTTTTGTTAATAATTGCCAAAATGTAGAAGCAATAATTATATTCCTTTAATAGGTGAATGGGTAAATAAACAGGGGTACAACAGTACAACAATTAAAACACATGAGCTACCAAGCCATGAAAAGACACGGAGGAACCCTAAATGTATATTTCTAGGTGAAAGAAGCAAATACTCGTACCTAGTCTATGATTCCAGTTATATGACATTTTGGAAAAGGTGAAACTATGGAGACATTTAAAAGTTCAGTGGTTTCTCAAGGGTTGGGGGAAGAAATGACAGATGCATATGTGAAAGGGGATTTTTAGGCTGGTAAAAGTACACTGCATGATACTATAATGGTGAATATATGGTGTACATTTGTCAAAATTCATAGAACTGTACAACACAAAAAGGAAACCCTGATGTGAACTATGGACTTTAGTTAATGTTTAGAAACTGCTTGTAATTACATTCCCACATGAACAAACAATATGTAGTAATTTATGTAAAAGCACATATGTATGTACATGTGCGTTAAAAAAGTATGAAAACATAGCGACTATTATCTCCACCTGAAGAGATTTGGAATCATTTTTATCCATTTCCTTATGCTTTTCTATATTGCTTATTTTTCTGTTATTATTTCATTTTTATTAATATGAAAATAATCTGGGCTGGGCGTGGTGGCTCATGCCCGTAATCCCAGCACTTTGGGAGGCTGAGGCAGGTGGATCACCTGAGGTCAGGAGTTCGAGACCAGTTGGGCCAACATGGTGAAACCCTGTCTCTACTAAAAATACAAAAATCAGCCAGGCGTGGAGGTGGGCACTTGTAATCCCAGCTACTCAGGAGGCGGAGGCAGGAGAATCGCTTGAATCAGGAAGGCAGAGGTTGCAGTGAGCTGAGATCGTGCCACTGCACTCCAGCCTAGGCGACAAGAGCGAAACTCTGTCTCATAATAATAGTAATGATAATAATAATAATAATCTGATTTCCTTAAACTATCAAAATAAATACTAATTTAATGGCCTCTAGTAAAATATTGTAGGCATAGATCTGAATATAAGAATAGTTTATATAGATTGTTCCTAGGCACCTAACAATGAATCTGTTACCTACTAATTCCTAGGCACCTAACAGTGTATCTGTTATCTACTAATTTATTCATAGAATCTGAATAAAATAATAGTTTATATAGTTTGTTCCTAGGCACCTAACAATGAATCTATTATCTACTAATTCAAAGTGTGTGCTATTCCTGCAATATTTTTCTTCCTCTTCAAGATAGATTTTATTCTATTTATAAGTGAGTTTGTTCCTAAGGCATAACTTTAAAAGGGAATAAAAATGTGCTCTTCTATAGTATTTTCTTATTTTGATAGATATATTTGTTATTTGTGAAAGGCTTTCATTTCACTTTTATGTGGCAGTTCAGTTGACATTAATAAAATAACACTTTACTTTTTACTCATTATTTTATAGTATGCATAATCTGTTAGGTTATAAGCTCTCCTAATATTTTCTTGGTTTCTTTTGGGATATGAAATATTTCTGCATAATTCTTATGACCTATCATAAGAAACTGACTTGTCTTAAGAGAGTCAACACTGCCATATTTGTTCTTTGCCACTATTCTTACACATTAATAACTTTCTACTATTTTTACTTTACAAAGCGTCTTTTGTTTCTGTCACATTTAAGATAAAATCCAGATAAAGCAATCCTTGGTTTCAGCATTAGTTAATTTCTAACAACAGTAAAATCAAATAGTTTCATCTGCAGGTGTATTTGTTTTTCACATTTTCATCACCCCTGAGGGAGGAACACAAGTAAATTCTTGCAACATTGCCACAGTGTGTTATTTATATTCCCACTGGGTACCATTCATCCTATTTCAGTTAGAGCCAACTATTTTCTAACACATTTAGATCGTTTTATAATTGTATTCTTACATGATTTACTACCATTCTTTGGTTTAATGGGGCTTATTTTAGGTCTGGTATTGAAGATAGAACATAATATTCCTTTTTCAGGTAACCAAAATATGTATTTTAGCTATTTAATGTAGTTGTTTGTTGTAGAGATCATGGTACCTTCTAATGGATATAATAATTGTTTTAGGATAGGATATTCTTATTTTTATGCAAGTAAATATTTAATAACCAGCTCTTTGAAAGGAAAGTAAAATGGCTCTGACTTGTAGCATTAGAGATTTTCCTTATGTACATAGTTCTATTCTGGCCTATTTCAGGATACCAAAGTAAGATTAAGTGGTTTTGAACAATTCTGAACATTGAACAATTGGCACTCACAAGTTAGTTCTAGCATGCCATAGCGGGCTCCTATATTTCAAATGTGATCTGAATGTTGGAAAGACTTAGACCGTTCGTACTTCGGCTTATCTGAAACCCAGGATTTCTATTTTGGAGGATCCATATTCCAATTTGGTCCTTCTGATAGGTTTGTTTTATGCTATCCAAACTGGCAAGGATCTTTCCTGTTTTCCTGCCATCTAGCTATTCTAATACAATTAATTTAATAGATTAATTCTAACTTACTGTTATGTAACATATTGTTTTCTTTATTTTCCAAAAGCATGACTTAGACAAGAATCTTCATATATGATTTTATATTTTGGTCCAAAAAACAATTGCATGAGAGCTATTTCTTACAAATATTCTTACAAAATAATTTAAATGTATAGACTAAGGAGCTTTTGGGATTAAAATAAGAAATTGGAATTTTTATCTATACTATTTTTTATTATTACCCCTTAGGATAAAATATGTTGTCAAAGTTATTCTTCTTTTTCTGAATTATAACCAATAGTGATTACCTTAGCTTTGCACATTTTCACAATTTTATCATTTTGCTAAGCCCTCTAAAATTAGAAACATTTGTCTGACTAAGGATTTTAAAGATCTATGTTTAATTTGTTCAAGTTCCATGAGCCAGCATGACGCTAATGTTTGACTTAGAAGGAAAGGGGTAGGGGTTGTAGCTGGACACTGGATTCACTGATAGGATCCTCAAGAAATAGTCTAAGAAAACTCCTGGGTGCATGTCTGGTTTTGCTTAGGGAGATGATTACTTGGACTGGCACTACCTTTGTTGTATGAACTTTGGCTAAGAAACTTAATGCAATCTTTTAATCACCTTCTATCTGATTTTGGTCTTCTATTTCAACCTTTGTATTCCTTAAAGCAATAGTGCTGCGGTATCCATTGAATATCATCTTACAGGATTGATTAAACAGAAATCAAAAATAATTTGGAGACCTCTCTGTTGATGTCTGGTATCCTCACTTTCATTTCTGGATCTAGGTTGTATCTATGATTTCTTTTACTCTGTACAATATTTATGACAAAAATCTACTTAAGTGTGACACTAAACTCACCATCACCAACAATCAGATAGCAATATGAAGCCTTGGGAAATAAATTTAGTATTTCTAAATATAGTATTTTACCACACATGCTTAATAAAGTTTATATGACCTCTTATGACCACAGAAAGTACAACATAAAATGATATGAGCATAGGAAATAGATATCTACAGGATGCGTGATAGCAATCTACAAGCCTGTAAATTACTATTTTTTTGAGCTGATAAGGAAAAAGAAAATTTGTTCACTTTGGTAACCAAGGAAGAACAATAAAGTCATAGGTTCAAATGTAAGAAGCAATGCTCAGGTTAAACATTATGATGGAAAATGGCAGATATTTTCAAATATTAGAAAAATGTTTATAGGAAGATCAATAATCCACTATTTTTAATTCAATTTGAAGGACATAATTCCCCTCCCCCTTACTTGAAGCTTAGGAAGATGTTAGCTACAAGGTCTTTTTAGAGAATTAAAAAGAAGAAAACCTGCTTGATTTTCCCTTGAACCCATGTTCTTATACCAATGTTAGAATAAGATAGCAGCTGCTCTCTCAAATCATTCAAATCCCAGGAGACGTGGCTGTACTTGGTGATTGTAGCTAACTCAGCTGCTCTGGGGTTAGAGTTGCTTCCTCCTCTTCCTGCTACCACAAATATTTGGGAAATAATGTGCTGGGAGAAGGCACAGCTAGGATCTACAGCTGTGTTGGTAACCCCGTCTCTTCATGGATTGGGGCTAACAAATAGCCTTTGAGCTCATAAGACCCTTTCTTGTAAGAAGACAACACTGTTACCACACACGTTTCCCTTCATGTAGAGGGGTCTACATTTCTGTAACACTCCTGGCTTTTTCCAGGGAAGGAAAAGAGAGTTACTTTACTGATGAGTTAGGAGGATAAAGAGTGTACAGTCTTTTTCTCCCTCCCTTCAACTTAACTAACACAGATTCTGTACTGCAACACCATGCCTTAATTGTAATGCTTCATAAACAAGGGAGTTGTGGAGGGATTTTATAGCATTGCCTGTGATTGGGAGTACAGTGGGGGAAATGTCTATCAAATTATGCCATTTGATATTAGAAAGTCCACTGTTACAACATACACCTTTGCTATGCCCTATATTTTTACCTAATTTTTTTTTTACCTAATTGATTACCAAATTTTCACTGGTAATCAATGATATTTTGCTCTTTATACACATGAATTCTTTTTATCATTTAACAAATGGTTTAGAACTCAGACTGAGAGCAGTGTCTGTTATTTATTGGGCTCTGTATGTTTTAGAATAAAAGCATAATTCTTGGGAAATTGAACAAGCTTGCTTTCTTTTTCTTTTTCTCTTTTATTTCTCTCTTATTTCCTTCCTTCCTTCCTTCCTTCCTCCCTCCCTCCCTTCCTTCCACAGGGTCTCACTTGTCATCCATGCTGTAGTGCAGTGGTGTGATCATAACTCACTGCAGCGTCAAACTTCTGGGTTCAAGCAATTCTCCTACTTCAACTTCCCAAATGGCTGAACAAACTATTTCTAAGCCTCCATCAAGCATGCAGCACCATCCTAAGTAGATGTTATCCAACTATGTCATAAATTATTGAAGGTGTAAAGGGTCCTTTTATCTTAAGCATTATTTTATCTAAAACTAATTTGATATTTTTCAAATGTAATTTCCAAGACCGTTACGGTACAGAAATAAATTGATCACTGGGTATCACAATATAAGCCCTACACATACTATAACTTAATCTAACACTTATGGATAAAAGGACAGGAAAAGAAGGACATATGTAAAATGATTCTTATCGTGTGTGTGTGTGTTTGTGTGTGTGTGTGAGTGTGTGTGTGATAGGGACCATTACATAATGCCTACCATCATTACATTTATTTTTTCTGTGGCTCAGGCATTGAAAGATTGTGTTCAGACTCTGGATAATTGCCTACACGACCATTATGCCAGCCCTCCCATACATACTGTTCTTGCCATATTCTGGATATCTTCTAATGCAATGCTAATCTTTTGGCAATGTACAATGTGAATACCTCTTGATACTTTCCGAAGTAGTGATTCTGAACTTCTTTGAAAAGAATGAAGAATTCTTTTCCCAGGAACAAACAAAAACTCAAAAAGCATATACACAGATACAAAAATAAATTTTAAATGCAATTTAAGAGAATTTATGAACCTTCTAAAATCCACAAACATGATTTAAAAATCAAGCACCTAAAAAATCCAGTAATGTGTTTCTTGGTTTAGAAAATATTTGATTTAAGTGTGTCATTGAGGCTATAATAAACTCTTGAGTGAGCACAAGGAGACTGACAAAATACGATTGCTTTATTATCTTCCCCGCTCCTCCAATATTTGATCCTCCCAGATCATTGCAGCTTGCCTTCTGGGACTGATATTCCATAGAAAACATCCTCTTTGTGTAAGTATGACCCTACACAGGAGATATTTTTTAAAGATATGCTGGTGCATATTTCATGTTAAGTTGTAAGGTAAACAAAAGAATGTTTATTTTGTAGGGAATTTTCTAAAAAACATTGCCATGATTATCTCACTAGGGAAAGCAATAATTAATATGTTTCTGTTTTTTAATAGTGAGTGCTTGTTAAATTTTATAAATAATCAGAAATTATGCAGTAGAGCTACTGACTTTGGGCTATGAATTTTTTTTAAATTTCTATGTATGCATTACATTTGTTTCATCAACATTACATGAAACCACTAAGGAGAAACTAAACTTTTCCTTCAGATATGACAGCTTTAGTCCTTTGACATAAGTGTTGTCTTAGCTACTGTATTACAAAGCACAGAAAAATAATGTTTCAACTGTGATGAAGAAGCGTTATTATCATTATACCTGTCCCCTGATATATTCGCCTCACTTTGGGTCCACAGGAGAGGGAATAAGGAGAACGGTTGTGGTAAAATTCTCTCTTTCTCTCTTCCTTTTCCCTTTTAGAGCACTGGGTGGAGATTAAGTCTTTGATTCAGTCATGTGATTGAAACAGAGATTATCTTTCTTGTTAAGCTGTAACTTACATTCTGTAAAATTTAACCTTTTTGTGCCAGTTCTGTGTGTTTTGACAAATGAAGACACAGAATAGTTCCATAACTCCAAAACATTCTTCTCTGCCTCCAGATAGTCAAGCACTCTCCCTTCCACTTCCCTGCACCTGAAACCACTGCTTTGTTTTCTATCCCTATCATTTTGCCTTTGCAAGAATATTATTAAAATGGAATCAGTATATAGCCTGTGAATCTGGCTTCTTTCACTTAGCATAGTGCATTTGAAATTTATCCATGCTGTTGGATGTATCAGTAGTTTGTTCTGTTTTATTGATTAGTAATATTGAATTATATCATCACTTTGAAAATAGGAGAAAGGTTCATGCAATAACTTTTTGATAAAACCTGGCATTTTCAGAATTATAAATTTAGGGCCAGAGACCTTTCTCCTCCATGTTAAATGAAGTGTGATGATGAATCTTTTGTGTGCCAGCCAGTGCTTTATATGATCTCACTGAGAATCTAGCTTGTTTGGGGTTTCTTTCGTAAAACAAAATGCCAAGACACTTGTTTATCCGCAGATGTTGCATTTCTACCAAGAATCAGTCCCTGCCATGTCCTTTGGTCTCACAGTTCGAGTAGCAATAGCAGGTCCAACCATCCAGTACTAACAATAAAATGCCATGAAAGTTAAATTAGAGATTTGTTTGCACTACGGTCTAATTGTTTTCAATTAGAAAGATAGACTAGAGAGTATACGAAAAAGATAGCTGGAAAAAAAACAGTTTGCAACTCTTCCAGATGAATTTGGCTGCGTAAGTCTGTTATTTTGACCACTGATCATTTTATCCATACCAAAACAGGTCTTATTGATCATAGTTTAATTTTACTTCACTTTTACGATGACTAGTTTTTCTAATGAAAGTGATGAAATTAGATCTAAACTGTTTCAATTGTATAAGATGTATCAGATCTCTGAAACTCTGTGCAATGCATATTTGAATAGGATTTGATTAAACTAGGCAATAGTGATTTATACCTATTGTGATAGGGGGAAATAGAAAGGAAGGTGCCAGTACAGTTTTGAGATACATAGGGTGCCAGTTTACCTTTTTACTGCTTTAAAATACAATCAACTGTTTTCTTAGTTTCAGATGCTCAACAGAGCTGACATTCACAGGCAACAACAGTAATAACATTTATTTGTTGTTACCTATAAGGATATCTCATTTGGGAAGCATGTTAGAATTAAAGTAGCATTCACAGCAGAAGGACAAGAATATAATAGGTTGAAAGGCCTGAGAAACACAGGACTCATCTATTCTTTCAAAAACCACATTCCCATGGGGCAAGAGGGCAGAGGATATCATTTCATTCTGGCTCTAAACTAGAAAAGTCGGTCTAGACCAGTGTACTTTTATCCGGACCCTTCTGACCTTGGTGTAAAATGATTATGGAAAAACTGTCATCAGTGGACTTGCTCTGTTGCTCTCCCTTTGGTAATACGTTTCCAAAATGCAAAAAGACAACTTAGATGAGCCCATTCTGATTTTTGCCTAAGGAATTTATATTTGAGGCATCCAAAAATCATGATTATTGACACATCAGCTGGACTTGTTTATTCATGTTCTGGTAGAGGAGGCAGAACAGCTAATAGAAGGTTTTTGTTTGTTTGTTTGTTCTTATTGCCAAGAAAGTACTTCAATAGAAGGGGGAAAATTTCCTATCAGAGAGAAATTTTAGGGAAAACTATATAAAATAACATATTAGGACATTGCACCTGCATTACAGATTATGCACAGTGTTGCAACAAAATAGAATTAATAGGAGGGGAAGGAACAAGGTGGTTGACTGGAAACATCCAGCACTTGCTTCCTCCACAAAGAAGTAAAAAAATAGGGAATAGACAATTACATTTTGAATAGAACATCTAACAGATAATACTGAAATTCAAAAGAGAAATGACAGGAAACCTGATACATGCAAGGAATGGGAAGCCAGGCAGCCAACTTTGCCTGGATTGACTGAGAACCCAAAGAGGCTCCCCTGTGTGGAGAAGGGGTAAATGAGAGAGCCTCAGTGGTCCACATTCCCACCAGGGACTCCTGCAACCCTAGCCATGGGAAAACCCCTCATCCTTTGCTGGTCCTGAGACTTGCAAAGGGAGCCATCAGATACTGCATAACAGCGTTGCTCTATGGAGGGAGCTTATGCTGGGTCCCACAGACACCTTGAGACCTAAGAAGCTGCAGGGCAGTGCCATTTTGAGAGCCTAGCCCAATTAGATTATATCATGCCTTGGGACCCAACAGCCCTAGAACCTCCACATTCTTGGAACTCCACTGAAATTACCCTGTATTCACCTGGGAGGGCTGTAGTGGCACAACACTGGCTGGACCTGGCAGTGGCAAGGCCCCAGCACTCTAGCCCACACAGAGTCCTACACCCCAGGGAATAGACAGGGCAATGCAACAAAGAAGCTGCCCCTAAAACAAAGGAAACCAAGTTTGTGCTACCTAGATTCTGAGAGTCACTTTCCTGGGGCTGCTCCCCAACTACCCTGTCCCCACCCACAGCAGCAGGGCCACTGAGCACTAGCATGTTTCCTGAAGACAGGCTTTCCCTGTGTACCCTTCCTGCTGCTGTTGCAGGGGGCCAAAGTACATGCTCTCCATAGTCTGAAAGCCACCTGCCTGCCTGGGGATACTCCCACTGATTGCAACCCTGTCCCCCAACAGCAGGGCTGCTGAGCATTTGCATGTACCCTGAGGAAAGCCTCTCCTTACCCACTGCTATGGATCTCCCTTCCCTACCCACCATAGCCTGTGCCATTATGCACTACAGAGGGGCCTGATGACAGGCCTGCCTGGCCTGGCACTACACCTTCAGTGTCAGAGTAGGTAATCTGAGGGACTGAGGATCGCCCTTTCCAGCCTATCACCAATGGCATCTGTGTACTTCTCCTGGTTACCTGAGGAAGGGCCTAAGGAATTTATATTTGAGGCACCCAAAAATGCCTCCAACCAACACCACTGGTGGCACCAACCTGCACATACCATCTAGGGGCTTGGGTACTGACCTTCCCAGCCCACAATAGACACTACTAACACTAATGAGTGCAGCTTAGGAGCCCAAGAGTGCCTTACCATCACTACTACCATTGCCCATTCTAGGCATGCAGCTCACGAGCCCTAGGATATGCCCACTCATCTCCTTGACCCCTGCCACTGTTGGCACATGAGTGAGCTTCCAGGAGGCCCAAGAGCTAGCTCACCTGTACGTGCTAACACCACTGCCCATGTATGCCCCCATGGAAGCCCAAGGATAGACACAGTTGGCTCACCACTGGCCTCATGGAGCCTGAGGTCTGACCTACCTGGCGTCCTTATCCTCAGCAAAGCCTCAATACAGCCATCACTAAAAATTGCAGCTAAGCCACTGAGGAAATCATAGATGCCACTGAAGCAATTCAACACCAAAAAATCAAAGGCAATAACAAAATTCTAAAAATATCAAGAGAAAAAAGCATCTGGTTATATAAAAGGGAACCTCCATCAGACAAATATTGGATTTCTCAACAGAAACCTTACAGACCAGAAAGGAACAGGATGATATAATAAAAGTGCTGAAAGAAAAAAAAAACTGTTAACCAAGAATACTACACATAGCAAAACTATCCCTCCTAAATGAAGGAGAAATAAAGTCTCTCCCAGACAAGCAAAAACTGAGGTAATTCATCACCACCTGACTGGCCGTACAAGAAATACTTAAGGGATACCTACACCTGGAAATGAAAGAACAATATCTATAATTGTGAAAACACAGAAAGGGACAAAACTCAGTGGTAGAGCAAAGACAAAATTAAAAAGAACAATGACTCAAGCATTACCACTAAAAATCAATGATAATAAGAAAAGAAGAAAGAAAATATATACAAAACAAATAAGAAAACAATTTTTAAAATGATAGGAATAAGTTCTCACATATTAATAATAGCCTTGGATATAAACAAATTTAAATTTTCCACATAAAAGATACATACTGGCTGAATGGATTAAAACAAACATGACCCAACAACGTGCTATCTATGAGAAACTCAATTCATTTGTAAAGACACGTATAGACTAAAAGAAAAGGAATACAAAAAAATATTCCGTACAAATAAATGGAAACCAAAAGTTAGCAGGAGTAGCTATACCTATATCAGATAAAACAAACTTTAAGTCAAAAATAATAAAAAGAGATGAAGAAGGTCATTATATAAAGGTATCAATTCAGCAAGAGAATAAAATAATTCTAAATATATATGCATTCAACACCAGAGCACCCAGCCATATAAAGCAAATATTATTAGATGTAAAAGAAGAGATAGACTTCAATACAATAACAGTCAGAGATTTCAATGTCCTGCTCTTAGCATTAGATGGTCTAGATGTAAAATCAACAAACAAACATTGATTTTAAACTAGATTTTAGAGCAAATAGACCTAACAGACATTACAGAACATTTTATCCAACAGATGCAGAATACACAATCTTCTCATCAGCACATGGAATATCCTTCAAGATAGATAATATATTAGGCCACAAAACAAGTCTCAATGAAATTTTTAAAATTAAAAATTATATCATCTATCTTCTTAGACCACAATGGAATAAAACTAGAAATCACTAACCACAGAAGCTTCAAAAACTGTGCAAATACAAGGAAATTAAAAATCTTTCTCTGTGAATCACCGCTGGGCCAATTAATAAATTAAGAAGAAAATCAAAAAGTTTCTTGAAATAAATGAAAATGGAAACATAACAAATTAAAACCTATGGAATACAGGAAAAGCAGTGCTAAGATAAATACCTACATAAAAAAAAATCTAAAAATGTCTCTCAAGGAGCTAGATAGCCAAAAACAAATTAAACCTAAAATCACTGGAAGAAAAATAATGACTATCAGCAAATAAATAATACTAAAGATCAATAAAATAAAAAATTATATTTTTGGCAAGATAAAATTGATAAATTAGTAGGTAGTCTAACCAAGAATAATATAAAAAATATTCAAATAAACAAAATTAGAAATGAAAAAGGAGATATTAAACTGATACTACAGGAATACAAAGATCATCAGAGACTATTATAAACAACTATTTGCTAACAAACTGGAAAACCTAGAGAAAACAGAAAATTCCTGCATAGATACAATCTACCAAGATTGAATTAGGTATAAATAGAAAACTTGAATAGGCCAGTAATAAGTAATGAGAATTAATCAGTAATAAAAAGTCTCTACCCTGAAGGAAAAACCCTGGACTGGATGGCTTCAATGCCAAATTCTGCCAAACATATAAACAAGAATTAACACCAACGCTCAAACTATTCACAAATTTGAAGAGGAGGAACTTCGCCCTATCTCATTCTAAGAAGCCAAGATTACCCTTGTACCAAAAGCATACAATGACACAGCAAACAAAGAAAACTACATACCAAAATCCCTGATTTACATAGATGCGAAAGTTGTAACCAAAATACTAGCGAACCCTATAGAAAAGGTGATGAAAATCCACATAAAAAAGGTAACATATGATGATCAAGTGAGATTTATACCAGGGATGCAAGGATGGTTCAACATATACAAATCAATAAATGTGATACATCACACCTCATATGGACAAAAACCATATGATCATAGATGCAGAAAAAGCATTTGACATAATTCAACATCTCTTCGTGATGAAAACTCTGAACAAACTAGTCATAGAAGGACCATGCCTCAGTATAATGAAGGCCATATATGGTCAATCCACAGCTAACATCATACTGAATAGTGAAAAGACAAAAGCTTTTTCTCTAAGAACCAAAGAAAGGCAAGAATGTTCACACTGACCACTTCTATTCAACATAGTACTGGAAGTCCTAGCAAGAGCAACCAGGCAAGAAAAAGAAATAAAAACATCCAAATAAAAAAAGAAGACGTCAACTTGTCCCTCTTTGCAGAATATATATATATATATAATATATAATATATATAATATATATTATATATTGTATATATTTTATATTATACATATATTATATATTGTATATATTATATATATATATAATATATAATATATATGATATATACAATATATAATATATACATATATAATATATACATATATTTTATATATACACACACACACATACATATATATACATATATTTTTTTTGAGATAAGGTCTTACTCTGTCACCCAGCGTGGAGTGCAGTGGGGAAATTTTGGCTCATGGCAACTTCCACCTCTCAGGCACAAGCAATCCTCCCACCTCAGCCTCCTGAGTAGCTGAGACTATAGGCATGCACCACCATGCCTGGCTAATTTTTGTATTTTTTGTAGACACAGGTCTCTCCATGTTTCCAGGCTGGTCTCAAACTACTGAACTCAAGCAATCCTCCTGCTTCAGTGTTGACATTATCTTATATTTAGAAAAACTTAAGGACTCTCCCTGAAAATTCGTAGAATTGATACATAAATTTGGTAAAGTTGCAGGATACAAAATTAACATACAAAAATCAGTAGCATTTCTATATACCAATAATATATTAGCTGAAGACAAATTAAGAAAGAAGGCAATCCCATTCATAATAGCTACAAAAAATACCTAAGAATTAATTTAACCAAGGAGATAAAAGATCTCTACAAGGAAAACTACAAAACAATGATGAAATAAATTAAGACATAAATAAATGCAAAGACATCTTATGCCCATTAATTGGAAAATTAATATAATTAAAATGATCATACTATACAAAGCAATCTACAGATTCAATGCAATCCCTGTCAAAATACCAATGACTTTCTTTACAGAAATGGAAAAAAAATCCTAAAATTTGTAGGAAGCCACAAAAGAGCCTGAATAGCCAAAGCAATCCTAAACAAAAAGAACAATGCTGGAGGCATCACACAATTTGATTTCAAAATATATTACAAGGCTATAGTAACCCAAACAGCATGATATCAAACACACAGACCAATGTAAGAAAAGAGAGCACTCAGAAATTCACATATTTACAGCCAACTTATTTTTGATAAAAGTGCCAAGAATATACAATAGGTAAAGGACATCCTCTTCAGTAAATGATGCTGGTATAACTGGATATCCATATGCAGAAGAATGAAAGTAGGCCCCTATCTCTCACTTTATACAAAAATAAACTGAAAATGAATGAAACACTTAAATGTAAGACCAAAAACTATAAAACTGCTAGAAGAAAACATAGGGAAAACACTTCAGAATAGTCTTCTAAAAATAAGATTTTATGTCAAAGACCTCAAAAGCCAAGGCAACAAAAAACAAAAATAGACAAATAAGACTATATTAAGCTAAAAGATTCTGCCCAGCTAAGAAAACAATGAACAGAGTTCAGAAGCAACTGGTTGAATGGGAGAAAATATTTGGATGCTACTCTTCTGTCAAAGGACTAATAATGAGAATATACAAGGAACTCAACTCAATAGCAAAACACTAATCACATTTAAAAGTGAGCATGAATAGACACTCTTAAAAGAAAATGTACAAAATGACCAACAGTCATGTGATCATTAGTCATCAGGAAAGTGCAAATCAAAATCACAATAGAATATCATCTCACCCTAGTTAGAATGGCTATTATAAAAAGTACAAAAAATAATGTATGTTGGCAAGGATGAAGTGAAAGGGAACTCTTACACACTGTTAGTGGAAATGTAAATTACTAAAGCTGTTACAGAAAACAGTATGGAGATTTCTCAAAAACAACTAAAAATGGAACTACAGTACAATCTAGCAATTCCACTACTGGATATTTATCCAAAGGATAGGAAATCATTATATGAAAGAGATACTGGCACACCCCATGTTTATTGCAGCACTCTCCATAATAGGAAAGATAAGGAATCAATCTAATTGTCCAGCAATGGATGAATGATAAAGAAAATATGGTCTATATACACAATAAAATACTATTCAGCCATAAAAAAAGAAATTATGTCATTTGCAACAACATGGATAGAACTGAAAATCATCATTACATTAAGTGAAATTAGTGAGGCACAAAAAGGTAAATATCACATGTGCTCACTCATGTAGGAGGGAAAAGAGTTGATCTCATGGAGTTAGAGAGTAGAATGATGGTTACCAGAGGCAGGGAAGGATGTAGCAGGAGGAAGAGACATTGGTTAATGGGTATAGACATAGAGTTAGATAGAAGGAATAAGTTCTAATGTTTAAGAACAGAGTAGGGTAACTTTAGTTAACAACAATGTATTATTTCAAAATTGTTTGAAAAGAGAACTTAAAATGTTACCAACACATAGAAATGATAAATACACAAGGTGATGGACATCCTAGTTCCCTGACTTATTTATGATACATTTTATGCATGTAACAAAATACTACATATACCCCATAAATATGTATAAATATTAGGTATCAATAAAAGCAAAAGAAAATAATAAAAGAATTAACATATAGGAGTAGAGTTATGAATCAGAGAGGAGCAGGAAAAATTTACTAAGATGGCAGAATGGGGTGGACCTCATTTGGTATTACTCATGACAAGGAATTTCTTTCTTGCTCACTCACTCACTTTTGCTATATCTAAATATCTATATTATTCTGTGTGTTTACCTTGATATTTATATGTATACAGTTTTCCAGATCATACAAAAAATTTAATTTTCTGCAATTTAAATAAATTGAACTCACATTAGATCACTTTTGCTTCTCTGTTTTCCAATGGAGTGTTCCAGATACAGGCAAAAAAAATATGCCTTTCAATTCTTATAGGACATTTTCATCCATGCACTCTGGTGTAAATTACCAGTTTATGTCTAGAACCAGCAAGTTACTTTTTTCAGATGTATGTCTTATTTTTCCAACAAGAAAGCAAATTTCTTAGAAAGGTATGATATTTTCTTATGGTTTTCTTGATCTTCCTGATTATTGACATCTTGACTTTCGCATCATACACGTTCTATAGGTATTATCACATTGATTAATTGAGCTCAAAGAACAGACTTCAGGTAATAGTTAAACTATGTCAAATATTATTTACCTACTTGTTTCTCAAGGCAATCTCCCTCTTTATTGATATTCTGCGTCAACGTTATTTGACTGGTTCTCACTAAATAATCCAAGTCCCCCATAAAATTGACTAATCAAAGCTAAATTGTTACATTCCAAGATACTTCTATTTGAGTATGAAAATTTATTTAAGACCTTTAAGACCTCCAAGCATAATTTCTAATAGTGGGATTTCAGACCATATGACAAGCCAGTGGGAGACTATTTTTGAGCAGTCGATGCTTCCTGTGTGTTGCCATACATATACAGCTACCTACTTACCTGTTATCAAAAATGGGGCTCACTTTCTTTTCTTTCTCCCCTTCCCCTAAATCCTCGATTGTCATCCCCAGGGGGAAAAAACACTTTTTTCAATAGCTCATTATTTTAGACAACTGATTTTTAATTTGCCATAAATAGTGCAATAGGCATTCGTTCTGTGATACTTACAATCTGGAAGTTAATCTAAATTTGCTATTCCCTCTATAAATTACCATTTATCCAACTGAGATATTAAATAACAAAGTTTCTCTCTCTAATGTCTTTTCTGTATGTTTGTTTTAGCAGTCCTAAGGTTTCATTTCTGTTGTTGGATTGTATTAGTTCATGTAAATTCTTTTGTATCATTGATTCCTGGCTAAAAAGTATCTCAAAAAGTTTAGGTCATATTTCATATCTAGGTGATGAATCATTGTGAGTTTTAGTTTTTGTGTTGTTTATTTTTCTGAGTTCTCCATATATTTTACAAATGATAAGGTATCATTTATATTGGTATTAAATAATTTGTAATAATTTGATTTGTTAAAATTATTTATTGTAACAATGTATTTAAATAATCTATGTTTATTTAAAACTATTACTCTTTTTGAACTACAAGGTACAATTATAGTGATTTTATGAAATTACTTTCAAAAATTTTGGCATATTGGCAAGTCAGAGGAAATGCTACTTTGGCAAAATAGTTTATCAACTATTGGCATCAATAATTTTTTTTCCTGACAGATTTGAATTTATATAATGTACCTATTTTATTACTTAAAATTATCAATGCCTACTAATTTTTTCTTAGACAACTTTGCTAAGGTAGCTGCCACAAAAAGCATTAATCTACAAATAAAGTTTTTTAGTTTATTTATTCAAAAGTGAAAAACAACAGAAACATTGGAAAGAAAAACCAGGGTTTGAGTCTTATTCCCCATGATTTAATAATTCTGTGAACTTGGGAGATACACTTAATACACTTTAACCTGTTTACAGCATCAAAGGGCTGATATAAAACCAAATGAGGCAATAAATTAGGTATTTTGAGAATCATAAATCTAACATCCCAGTGGATCTTCTTAATTTCACAGTAGTTATACATGGAGGCCAGTACTTCTTTGACATCTAATGGGGGTTTTGAGAATATCCAGAGAGACTAATTTTGCCATGGAATTTGGTATCCTCATGATGCTTACTCTGGCTGGACAGGAGTATTGATACATCTTCTTCAAGCAGCTTGTAGAGCTTGTCACAAATGGAAGAAAAAGTAGAAGTATACTGTGAATTTAACATGGAAACTGATATTGAATAATGCTTTTCTGAGGCATACTTTCGGTAATGCCCCAACAGAACTTGGGGGCCTGTAGAGGGTATGAGTTGTTCCTGCCCGATCAAGAGAGTAATATCCACAGTATATATTTAACTACTTGTTTCTTAATGAAATTAGGTTTCCTGGTAGTATAATTGTATTCACTATTTTATTAAAATCAGAAGACATCGTTGGTGTCTAACAATGTCTCAGAAAGAATAATATTGTCTGTTTTTATAATCCCTTCTTTAAAGGTGAATTCTCTGTCTACTAAATTGGAAAAGCAGAGAGAACAAAATTGTTCTACATGGGAAAAAGAATGGAGAAAAAGTCTGGGAAGATGCTAGGGTGGAGAGAAGGCAGACGAATGTATGGCTCAGTAAGATAGGGATGGGGTGAAGAGACCTTGATGTTTTTTGGGGTTTTGGTTAATGTGGGGCAGGGAAAGAAGAGCAAGAGAGGAGGGGTCAGGTAGCTAAAGATGAGGAGAAGTGAGGCAATGGGGAATAATGGGGAATGGAATTGGTTCTTTTTTTTTTTTTTTTTTTTTTTTGAGACAGAGTCCCCACTCTGTTGCCCAGGCTGGAGTGTAATGGCGTGGTCTCGGCTCACTGCAACTTCCACCTCCGAGGTTCCAGTTATTCTGCCTCAGCCTCCTGAGTAGCTGGGATTACAGGCTCATGCTACCATACCCAGCTAATTTTTGTACTTTTAGTAGAGACGGGGGTATCACTGTGTTGGCCAGGCTGGTCTTTAACTCCTGACCTCATGATCCATCTACCTCTGTCTCCCAAAGTGCTGGGATTACAGGCATGAGCCACTGTACCTGGCCGGAGTTGGTTTTTAGTAGATACTCCTTCTTCTTCTCTTCACAATGTGATCATTAGTGAAGTGTCCATTTATTGCTTTAAATTTTCATATTCAATTAAATTACCCTTTTCCTGTTTCAAAAAAAATGTTATGTAATAGCACTGACTTGTGGCAAACTTGAAAGCTTTTCTTTCATAGATTATTTATGGAATAAAATTAAGTATAGAGAAAAAGAAAAAATTTGATCTTAGTCAGATGATATCTTTTGACTCCTATTATAGACAATAAAATCACGTCTTAAAAGTCAGAGACAATAATGACAGCATGATCACAAATCTTTGTTTCAAAGCATCTATCAGTAAGAGAAACAGAGTAAATTGGAGTAAGGAGACTTGTTTGATCTGCCTTTGAAGGTAAAATTAGAGCTGCTTATAGGAATCAAAAGGTTCAGGAGTGTCAAGCTAAAACTATGAGAAAGGCTCCAAGAGGAATAAAATGCTTCTTCTATTTAAGAACATACTTGTAGAGAAGTCTCTGAAAGCTATGTTCTGTTGAGCTAATCTATCAGATTAGATTTTGTTTTGGTTTTTATAGATATGGTGGCTTTGGTTTTGTTTTTCCACATTAAGTTAAATAATGGGCTTAATATTTTGTTAAGAGTCACTGTGAACATCATATTTTGGATTCTAAATTACCTACCCTGATGATTAAAGAATTTCAGGAATACTGATTTAGTAGACTTTGAAAGGTAAGATTAAATGAAATTCTTTCATTTATTTTTCTCCACTATTCCTCTTTCCTTTGTTTCATAGTCGCTTTTCATTTAATCATTTTCTAAGAGCTTACATTTTTGCTCAATTGAAGATTATCCCATAACTAAGTGATGTATATACAAATACTCAGTGCTGGGAATTATTTCTCTTTAGAAGGAGCAGCAGAAATTAAATATTTAGGCTTTTGCAAAATGGCTTGTTTCTTTTGTTCAAAGTGATTATGTATCCCATCAGAATGGAACGTGGATTAGGTGTTTGAATGCTTTGTGCCTCAGGCTTTTTTACAAATACATGTTACTAAATGTAAAAATAACTTCTATTTTTCCAAACTAATTAGTGAGATTTCAGGACACATTGTTCACTCACAATTTTTTTCCCATGGCTTACCATTAATCTCTATCTGAGTTACTGACTATATGATCAATGAAGATTAGACATACAATAAAATTTGTTCCTGGAATTTGCCTTACTTATGGTTAAAGCATTTGTGTTGTGAGGAAAGCATTTTTTTTCCACAGACACTAAAGTGTTCAGTAATTGATAGCCATCTGAATGTTATCTCTTTAAGGCTTTAAAGAAACATTTAAAATCTGAAATTGGAGGCAAATTGGGGAAATTCTGTTTTGTATCAATGAGTTCTTAATGCTTACTGTGTACATCCTCTCTCTCCATATATATATTTAGTTTTAACAACCCCAATGATGGAGGTATTATTATCTTCATTTATTAGGTAAAGAAGCTACAGCTTACAGAGATTTGGTAACTTTCAAAATCCATCTAAGACACATAACTTTTAAGTGATTAACCTTTATTTGAACCCACGAAGCTTTCTCATGGACCCAGAGCTCCTACAATAGTGCTATGTGATTCACTTCATTTCTTCAGCGCTTCTGACATTCTTTTTCACCATCATTAAGCTCATAAAAAGGAAATTTAGTTAATATTCTATTATATATGTTAAGAAATGGAAAGATTGTTATATATTATAAACCAAAAATAAAATTCTAAGGCCCCTCAACCATCCAAACAGACTTTTTCCTCAGCCAAAGCACTCGTTTAACCAGAAAGACTGATTTAAGTCATGATGGGAAGTGGGGGTTGGACATCTCTTATTATACCTCTCCATCATTAACATCAACACATACTTTAAGTCTGATAAAAAAAATCTTACAACCTATTCTTTCTGAAGCCTACTAACTGAAGGCTTCCTCGGCAAATAAGAACTTTGATCTCCACAATCCTTTATCTCAACACATACATTTCCTTTCTATTGATCCCAGGTCTTTAGATAAAGTCAACCAATTGTCAACCAGAAAAATTTTAAACATGCCTATAGCCTGGAAGCTCCCAACTTCCAGTTGTCCCACCTTTCTGGACCAAACCAATGTATTTATTAAATGTATTTGATTGAAATCTCATTGGCCTCTTCAGTCCCTATGTAGTGGCCTGGGATTCAATCTGTGAGGTGGGGGGCCTGTAATCAGGACTCCATCTTGCTTTGCTTTTTTTTTTTTTTCTCCATTTTTTTCTCTTTTCGCCTGATTAAATTGTGCTCTACTTACCCTTCAATGTGTCTGCATGCCTAAATTTTCCTGGTTGTGTGACAAGAGCCTGGTTTTAGCTGAACTAAGGAGCAAATTCTGCAACATCATGTCTCCCTAAAATGTGTAAAACCAAGCTGCACCCCAACCACCTAGGGCATATGTTCTCAGGACCTCCCAGGGCTGTGTCACAGGCCATGCTTACTCATATTTGGCTCCGAATAAACTTTTAAAAATATTTTACAGAGTTTGACTCTTCTTATTGACAATATAAATGCAAAAACGATAAAGAAGACAAAGTATTTTAGCTTTGTAATATAAAACTATTTTGTTACTGTTAAATTTGGATTTATTTTTCTCTGTTTCTGACCAATTATTAAAAATAATTCATATTTCATTAGCACTCACAGGTGAGTGTAAATAGGTTCAGGTTATGTGGAGAAATGAAGAGGTCAGTTACTTAAAAATTCACTGAGGCTGGGCACGGTGGCTCAGGCCTGTAATCCCAGCACTTTGGGAGGCCGAGGTGGGCAGATCATGAGGTCAGGAATTCCAGACCAGTCTGGCCAACCCAGTGAAACCCCGTCTCTATTAAAGATACAAAAATTAGCTGGGCGTGGTGGCGTGTGCCTGTAATCCCAGCTACTTGCGAGTCTGAGGCAGGAGAGTTGCTTGAAACCAGGAGGTGGAGGTTGCAGTGAGCCAAGATTGTGCCATTGCATTCCAGCCTGGGAAATAGGGTGAGACTCCAACTCAAAAAAAAAAAAAAAAAAAAAAAAAAGAAAAGAAAAGAAAAAGAAAATCACTGAAATATCTTCACAAGGAACATTAACAAGAGTGTATCCATGGGTTGTTTTTATTGGCCATAATGTACATGCAGTTAAATATTTTTCAATTGTACAATATTCTATAGAAGAATCAAACTTTCTCATAAAGCTGTCTTTGTTATTGAATTCCAGCACAGATTTGAGAGGAGTCTGATATAAAATTATGTTGACTTATAAAAGAATAGTCAACTTGCAAATGTAGAAAACCTGACCTCAGAAAAGGAAACATTCTTGTTTTCATCCAATGGGAGACACTGAATCAAATGATAAAAAGATTTCTATATAACCAGAAAGTTCGTATTGAGCAGACAAAAATGTTTAATCAGACGTTTCCTTGATCTGGTTATTTACCTCCTGTTACTTCTCATTCTTGCTTTTCGATTAGAATCTCCATTTCTCAGTTACCATAAAATGAAGAAACAACAGGTCCTGAAGAAAAGTTAAGAGTATCCTGAGCACTTAATATGTTATCCTCTGTAAATAAGTGCATTTGACTTTTGGCTTTATGTATCAGTCTTTTCTAAGGGTGGCTAAACTGACGTCTTTTCTGTAGGCCCAATACCTTCAAGATGTTGATTGGAAATACATTTGCAGGTTTGCAAGTCAGAGTACTTGACACTGGACCACTGTGATTTCACTCTGGACAACATTCTCCTGGCTTCTCCAGGCACCTTTCTTCTGTCTCAGGAGTGATTCCGAAGTGGTGTGTTGTAATAACATGGGAGTTTCCTGACCCTCTTATGGATGTGTGACAGCGATGTGGCTTGTTTATTCAGCTCAAACTCCTTAGGGAGAGGGAGCATGCAAATGAGCGGGTGCAGGAGCCAGTGTGAGTGTTTTGGGCTCCGGCCCCATGGCAGTGTCTAGGGGTGTTACAATGCCTTTTTAGCCCTGCCATCCGGGAATGGCTTAAGTGTTAAATAGCTCAGTGAAGAGTCAGTGTGACAGTCTTTTTGGGTTCCTGCACCCAGTGTGTCCCGAATTTTTGTCCAGTGTCCAAAAAGAATCAGGTCACACAGACTTGAAGGATGGTAAATATGGGGATTTTACTGAGTGATGGAGGTCGCTTTCAGCAGCATGGGTAGCTGGAGAGGGGATGGAGTGGGAAGATAATCATCTTCTGGAGTTCAGCCACAGCAGAACTCTGGGCGTTCAGATACTCCCCCTCTGCTCTCCTTCTTTGCAGCTCTGCCACTCTTTTGCTTGTGAAGCCTGGGGTTTGTGGTTTATATGGGCACAGGATGGGGAGTGCATAGCAGGCCAAAAGACAATATTTGGGCATGAAAACAGGAATGCCAGTTCACATTTAGGGCCGCAAGTCCAGGCTTGAAGGTGGAGCCCTCACCAGGAATCCCAACCTCCTGCCTCCTGTCTGCTGTCCATATCTCTGACACTTGTGAAGCAAATGATATGTAATTTTGTTATTAGTAATAAAGTGTTAAAGTTTGGTAAATAATTTAGTTTTTACAAATTAGATTGGGTCTAAGATTACTCATATAATAATATCATTTTTGTGTTTCAGTAAGCCATTTTTGAGTTGAAAAAATATCTGTCGAATTAAACCATATTTAGAGTTTAGGAAACTCTATACCTTGCCTGTCACACTTCTGGTACAAATCATGAGCCAGAAAATGACATAGGAAATATTTGGGACTAAATCATGTACTATCATACCATTTTTAAATACTGATATCCCCTAATACTTTCATAAACGCTTTCTTTATAAGTTGAAAAAAAAAGAGAGAGATATAAATTCAGAAAAAGGTATACGTGTAACTTAAAGATAGTAGCTCTAATATTAAGCCTTCTAAATGACTTATGAGGACAGATTTTGTGGAAGAGATAGTGTTACACAAATGCAGGGTGCCTAGAGCAACAGTCTATTTCTTCTCTCATTGGTTGGTTGGTTTCTGTTAGTGTTTTGATCACATCACAGATTTTTCAATGATTCCTCAAGTCGGTATAGATAATGCACTACTGCACTACAGGAATTTAAGGGTAAAGAGAAATAAATAATTCACTCATTATGAAGCCTTCATTAGTTTCTCTTTTCAAAGCCTCCATTACATTTGCTCCCTTTCTTTTGTCAGTTACAATTTGTATTGCAAACCAGCCATTTATGGACTTATTTCACCTGTCTTTGAATTGTAAGCTCCTTAGGGACAGAGCCTTGATATTATTATTTGTATTGCCTTATAGAAAGCTTTGCATGCAGTAGGCACACATTGGTACTCATTGAGTAAATGGTGTCATTCATATTAATTTAAATAATCATCACAATAATTAAAGGCTGGAGAAATCTATTATAGTGGAATAATTTAAAATTTTAAAATAAATAACCAGAATCCCTAAGAAACCATTTTTATTGGCTTGTTTGGTTAATTTGGCAACTGCCTTTCTTAATATAGTTAAAGTATTGCTTTGTATAAAATATACACTTGAAATAATTAGTAAATAATCATTAATGTTACAACTGAATGTATTAAAAATGTATTAAACATATTTTAAAATAATCATAAAAGTCATATAGTAATACAATTTTTAGATCAAATTGATTTTATATGATTTTAAAATTCAGGAATATTCAGAAAATCTTATTTAGCCAATACTTTTCTTCTGCAATTTTTACTTGGACTGATAGGAGCTAATCAAACATGTTTTATTAGATTATAAAAGTAGTATGAAGAAAAGGGAATTATACTAGAAATAGGACACTTGGCTTTTAATCTTTATTTTGTAATTAACTGGCGATGTGACTAGGGCAGTTATTTAACATCTCTGAGACACATATTTCTAAAATGGAATGATGGTAGACTGATAGTCTATGGTCTTGCAAAGTGTGGATGTTGGTGAGTGAGGTAAAAGAATTGTCTTTGATACTAGCTGCAGTCTTCTGATGTATATAATAAATAATTAGAATAAGATGCAGAAAACAAAGCAAGTTTTACAAAGTGATTTTAATTCTAAATGGAAGCGATACAGTTGTTAAGATGTTTTATTCTTTAAAATGATGTGAAATTGGACTGGGCACAGTGACTTGTGCCTGTCAAGCCAGCACTTTGGGAGGCTGAGGCGAGTGGATCGCTTGAGCTCAGGAGTTAGAAACCAGCCTGGGCAACATCACAACAGCCCATCTCTAAAAAAAAAATACAAAAAATTAGCCAGGTATGGTGGCATACAACTGTAGTCCCAGCTACTTGTGAGGCTGAGGTGGGAGGATCGCTTGAGCCTGGGAAGTTGAGGCTGCAGCAAGCCATGATCACTCCATTGTACCCCAGCCTGGGTGACAAAATGAGACCCTGTCTCAAAAAATAAAAAAGGATGTGAAATTGGTTTTTTGAACTTAGGATGAAACACCTACATACAACACCCAAATTACGAAAGAAATATTTGTAATTCTGATTTCTTTAACATAGGCTTCTCCATCATTTCCTCTGGGATGAACATAGCTTTTTTTTTTTTTTTTTTTTTTTTTTTGACAACTCAGCTACATGTACATCTTCCTCAGTGGAACAGTCATCCTCTAACAAGAGTTTCTATAATGTGAATGCACAGCAAACAATAGTCTCCTTAATTTCCATTATAAAAGTTTTATACCACCAGAAGTAAGACGATATAATATCTTTCAACAAATATCCCTGGAATAATTGCATAATCATACGCAAGCAAAAGAACTTCAATTTATACCTTGTATCATATACCAGGATTAATTCAAATTCAGTCATAAACCTAAATGTAAAATTTAAAATTAGAAAACTTCCAGAATAAAAAAAACAGAATATTGTGTTAAGTAATATTTTTTAGATATAATATCAGAAGTATAATCCACAAAAAGACAAATGACTTACATTAATGTCGTTATAATTAAAAACTCCTGCTCTTCTATCAAGCAAATAAGAGAGAAACCACAGAATGGGAGGAAATATTTACAAATAATAAATTTGATAAAGGATTTGTGCCACCATATATAAAGGTATCTCAAACTACACAGGGATACAACTCAGCAATAAACATAAATGAATTTGACACAAACTACAATGTTGATGAATCTCAGAATAATTAGTCTGAGTGAATGAAGCCGGGCAAAAAAGAATACCTACCAGATGATTCAATTTATGTAAAATTCTAGAAAATTTAAATTAAAATATGAGAACAGAAAACAGATCAGAGATTGCCTGAGGATGGGTGAGGAGTGGTGAGAAGTAAGAGCTACAAAAGAACATAAGGAAACATTTAAGAGAAATTAATATGTTCATTATCCAGATTGTGGTGGTTCCGTGAATGTGTACAGATGCCAAAACTTACCAAATTGCACATTCTTACTATGTACGGTAAGTACAGTAAATCGTACTCTAATAAAGCAATTAAACTTTTTATGAAGTGAATTTAAAACATAAGAAAACTTTTTAAAATTTCCTTACATATTTCAGCTTATTCTGATTACTCCTTGTACCATACTGTAACAAAGTTAATATTAAAAAACAGAACAAACCATAGTCCCTCACTTTAAAGAGCTCAAAACAGTGGAGCATTTCTACTTTTGACTAGCAGGCTAGTGAGCTAGATGCTTTAAAAATGATATCATGCTACAATGAAAATAGATTCCAGATAAATTATAATTTGTTTCTTACCCAGAAACAATAGACTAGCCCTCAATAGTGTAAAAAAAAACAAAAGGAAACATACAAATAGATAAATGAACACACAGATGAAAGTAGAGCCATGAGCTATAGATGACTTTAAAAGCATGAAGAGGTGGAGGCCAACATTTGAGCCCCATGAATATTTGAGAATACATGCCTGAGAATCTTCAATTTAACTTGTGAACTTAAGACTCTTCCAACAGGCCTAGACCCTTGAAGAGAGTACCCTGATAGTGATGATATGGGGTAGAAAAAAAATCCACTAAAAAATAGATCTTTCCAAGAGATTGGTAATTTTCAAGGTGACTACAGGGGAAAATATTAATAATTCTCTTTACAGAAAATTTATAGCTAGTAGCCTGCTCTCATACAGGTCTGGTGTTCAAATATTTGCTAATTATTTAGTCAGGGAAACCCCAAGCTTACATGTGTTCCACAAAATATGTTCTCCCAATAAGAAAATACATTACCCAACATAGGAGGGAGTAAACCATCATAATTGAGTGTCGGAAGAACAATACACAATTTCTCATATTGAAATTACAAGGTAAACTATAAGGAATTATTTTTCAAAAGTGTAAATTATAAAACATAGAATGAAAAATAATAAGGGTATTGGTAACTATTTAAAATAACTAGGTAGATACTTTTCTAAAGCAATATATATTTTATATGCAAATATGCAATTAATAAACTGACAAGAAAATCAGTGGATGCGTTGAATAACAGGTTACAGCCCCCTGAAAAAAGGAATAATAAGCTGAAAGCTAAAACTGTATATCTCTTATAAATGATGACAGAGAAACAATAATATGGGGAACTTTTAAAAAAGTTGTGAGACTTAAAGTGTACATTGAGAAAGTTTGTCATATATCTAATGAGAATTCCAGAAAAATGAAGAGAATGGGAAGAACCAATATTCAAAGTGATAAATGCTGGAAATATTATATAACAAATAGAAGTATAGACCAAATATAAAAATCACTATGTATACCAAGCAGAAAGAAGTAAAAGAAATCTATATGTAGATACATGGAGGAGAAACTTCAAAATACAAAATAGAACAGAGAAGATCAAAATAAGAGGAAAAAGACCAACACACACATACAAGGGAAGGGTCTTCAAAAAATTCATGGAAAATTCATATTATGGAAAAACTAGGCATGGATTTCAAAAATTTTTTGCACTAAAATAAACTAATTCTAACTTGCTATAACTTATCTGAACAGGATCTAGTTTGATGCACCGAAAAGAATAAGGCATCAGTTTAAAAAGATCCCTTATCAGAGCTACATGAATTCTGCTGAAGTTGAAGCAAGAGCAAATATCAAATTTATGAAGCTTGAGCAGAAGAATGGTGCAATCATTGATGCCTTACAGAAAGTTTATTGGGACAATGCCCCAAAGAAATCAGCAGTTTACAAATGGATAATTTTTTTTTCTTAATTTGTATTTTTAATAGAGACAGGGTTTCACTGTGTTAGCCAGGATGGTCTCGATCTCCTGACCTCGTGATCGGCCCTCTTCGGCCTCCCAGAGTACTGGGATTTCAGATGTGAGCCATCGTGCCCAGCCAAACTCGTTTTTTTTTAAGTGACAAGAAGTTGAAGATCAAGTCCACATAGGCAGACCATCCACATTCGTTTACAAGGAAAAATTCATCTGATTTGTGCCTTAATTGAAGAGAACCAACAATGAACAGCACAAACAATAAATAACACCATTAGACATCTCAGTTGGCTTATGTTACACAATTCTGACTGAAAAATTAAAGTTGAACAAACTTTCTACTTGATGGGGCCAAAACTATTGGACCAGATCAGCTGTAGACAAGAGTAGAGTTTTCAATGAAAATTTTAAACAAGGGAAATAAAAATAATGAAGCATATCTTTAAAGAATTTTAAAAGAAGATTAAACAATGCTCTATAAGCATGATCACGATCCTGAACACAGAGCACAATCAAAGCAATGGCTACCAAGAAGTGGAAGTGGTCCAGGCAAAGCACAAGAGCAAAAGTCAAGAGTAAAGATTATGGCAAAAGTGTTTTGGGATGCTCAAGGTATTTTGCTTGTTAACTTCCTGAAGAACCAAAGAATAATAACATCTGCTTAATTATGAGAGTGTTTTTAGAATGTTAGCCTAGTGTTTAGCAAAGAATCTTCCAGGAAAGCTTCACCAGAATCTTTCTCCACCATGAAAATTCTCCTGCTCATTCCTCTCAAAAAAGGCAATTTTGCAAAAGTTTCTGTGGGAAATCATTAGGCATCCACATGGCAGTCCTGATTTGGCACCTTTTGACTCCTTTTTTCCCCCAGTCTTAAAAAAAATATTTAAATGGCACCTGTTTTTCTTCAGTTAATAATGTATAAAAAGACTACATTGACATGATGAAATTCTCAGGACCCTCAGTTCGTTAGGGATAGAATAAGTGTCTGATATCATGACTTATGAAATTGTCTTGACCCTGATGGACAATTATTAAGAACTTTATATGAAGAAATAAAGTTTATATTTTTTATCTTTTAATTCAATTTTTCTATGAAAATTTTGAAGTTCTGTCATTTGTATGTATGTGTATACATATATGAATACAAATAAAATTTGAGTGACAGATGATTTTTCAACAGCCATGAACCAAGGTAGTAGTGTTCAAGTTATGTTCTGAGAAAAAAATTAAGTGCCAGCCTTGTATTGTATCCCTGTAATCTATCTTCAGAAAACAGAACAAAATACAATTATTTTCAGATAAAAATATATTAAGAGATCTGACCATAATGATACTCTTGAGAAAAAGCTTCTAAGGGGTGCACCTTATTAAAAAAGACAATGACCCTAAAAGTAGGAAAAAAGTTGGCAAATATATTATTAAATCCATGTAAATAGTCTCTGTAGGGTAATAAAAATAATGTCTACAAAGCAAAGAAAACACACAATAAAATGCTAGATGGCAGTATTTTTTTTTAGTAGGAAGTGACATAATATGTCCAGGAGTTTCTTAACCCTTCCTGAACAGCAAAGGACCTTACTATACTTCAACTAGTTATTTTTATTTTTATTTTTTGAGACAGAGTTTCGTTCTTGTTGTCCACGCTGGAGTGCAATGGCGTGATCTCAGCTCACCGCAACCTCCACCTCCCAGGTTCAAGCTATTCTCCTGCCTCAGCCTTCCGAGTAGCTGGGGTACTCCCTGTTTTAAGTGAAATCTGGAGCAAGACTGCTTAAATTTGAAGAACTGAGTTTGTATCTATTTGGTCCAGAGCAAGTTATTTAACCTTTCAGTACCTCAGATTCTTCACCTGTAAAATGGGAATAGTAATAGTATGTATCACAGAGGATTTTTGCAAGTATTGAATGAATTAATATATTTAGATGACTTAGAATAATGTCTGACATATAGAACTATGAAAATACATTTATCAGTAGTAGTATTGTTGTTTTTAATGTTATATATTTCCAAAGAAAACTTACATAGGAAAAGGCCTCCAATTACTTTTATAAGCCTACTTTTACCAGAAACAGACCCTAAAAAGTACAAGAAAAGAAAACTATAGGCCAGTCAGATTAATAAAGATTCAGAAATCTTACATAATGAAAGTATTAATATAATGCAAACTTTGGCATATAAAATCTACTAATGTATAAAATATATAATTTATATCCTGACCAAGGGGTATTTGTTTCATTAATGCAAGAAAGATTTAGCATTCTTAATGCAAATTATATATTATGTAGAGTAAAAGAGGAAAAGTCATAGGATTACTCAACTGATGAAAAAAAAACACTCATTTGAGATATTTCAACCCTCATTCATGCAAACAGACATTTAGAAAAGTAGAAAAAGGAAGAAATTTCCCTAACCAAATGAAGGCTTTTCATCAATAATATTAAGCAAAGCATCATAGATAATGGTGAATCCTTAGAATAAATCTATTTAATGTCAGGATCAAAACAAGGGCATCTGGTATCACTGATTCTAATCTATCACTGCAACACAAAACAAAAAGAACAAAGAACTAAAAAGAAGAGTTATAATGAGGACTGCCACAATGAATAACTCTAAGGGGAACATAATATGCAATGTGAATGATGCCTCTGGAATGTACAATAAAACAGGCCTGATTTTAAGATAGGAAAAAATTAGGTAAAATTGCCATCATTCAGAGATAAATGATTGTCTATAAAACAACCCAAGCTATCCACACAAACTGTTAGAAATAATAATAGGCTTTAGTCAAATCAATGTACAAAATGAATAGTATTCATACAAGCAACAATAATTAGAAATTTTAAAATAATAACAGTAATAAAACATCCCATTTTCAAAATTATATATTGCTGCAGAATATTTCTATCAAAAAGTGCAAATTTATCTGGAAGGAGAAAACTATAAAACTTATTTAAAAGATATTTACTAAATAAAAAGATAAGGCATACTTACAGGTAGGAAGACTTAATATGATAAAGATATCAGTTCTTCCTAAATTAATATATATACATAATGTAATTATTTATAAACTTCCAACAGATCTCTTTTTCTAAATAGAGATCAGTTGGTCCTACAATTCATATATAAAAGTAAATAAATCATAGCAGTGAAGACAATTTTGAATAAGAATAGAGGACTAGATAGCAACACTTACAAAGATGTAGCATTAGTGCAAAAACAAACACACAAATATATGTATTCATATATCTTTGCTGTAACATACATTTGTATATACAACATATGCTAAAATATATATGTGTATGTATTATTCCATTTTCATACTGCTGTAAAGATACTACCTGAGACAGAGTAATTTATAAAGAAGGGAAGTTTAATTGACTCACAGTTCTGCATGGCTCCGGAGGCCTCAGGAAATTTACAATCATGGAAGAAGGCAAAGTAGAAGTGGAAACAAGATATGTCTTTCTTACATGATGGCAGAGGAGAGAGAGAGAGAGAGGAAGAGCCACATTTTAAACCATCAGCTTTTGTGAGAACTCCCTTATTATCATGAGAACAGAATGGGGGAAACTGCCCCCATGATCCATCAGATCACCTTCCACCAGGTCTCTCCCTTGATACATGGGGATTATGATTCAAGATGAGATATGGGTGAAAACACAGATCCAAAGCAAATCAGTCCACCTCTTCCTTCTCCCAGAATTCAATATACTTTTTACATTTGGAAACCAATCATGTCTTCCCAGCAGTCCCCCAGAGTCTTAACTCATTCCAGCATTAACCCATTGGACCCAAAAGTCCAAGTCCAAAGTCTCATTTGAGAAAAGGCAAATCCCTTCCACCTATAAGCCTATAGAATTAAAAAAAACAGAAAAAACAAAAAAACCCCACCAAATTAGTTACTTCCAAAATACGATAGAGGTACAGGCATTGGGTAAATGCTCCCATTCCAAAAAGGAGGAATTAGCCAAAACAAAGGGGCCACAGGCCCTGGCAGGGCACTCAGTAAATCTTAAAGCTCCAGAATACTCTCTATTGACTCCATGTCTCACATCCAGGGCATGCTGATGCAAAGGGTGGGATCCCAAGCCTTGGGCAACCCTGCCCCTGTGGCTCTGCAGGGTACAGTCTCCCGGGTGGCTTTCATGGACTGGTATTGAGTGTCTCCAGGTGTTCCAGGGTCACAATGAAAGCTGTCAGTGTATCTATTATTCTTGGTTTTGGAGGAGTGTGGCCCTCTTCTCACAGCTCCAATAGGCAGTGCCCCAGTGGGGACTCTGTGTGGGGACTCCAACCCCACATTTCCCCTTTGCATTCCCCTAGTAGAGGCTGTCCATGAGGGCTCCACCTCTGCAGTGAACTTTTGCTTAGACATTCAGTCATTTTTATACATCCTATGAAATCTAGGTGGAGTTTCCCAAAGCTCAATTCTTGTCTTCTATGCACCCGTAGACCCAACACCACATGGCAGCTGCTAAGGCTTGAGGCTTGCACCCTCTTAAGCAATGGCCTGAGCTGTACCTTGGCTCCTTGTAGCAAATAGCTGGAGCCGGAGTGACTGGAATGCAGGGCACCAAGTCCCAAAGCTGCACAGAGCAGCAGAGCCCTGGGCCTGACCCAAGAAGCCATTTTTCCCTCCTAGGCCTTGGGCCTGTGATGGGAGGGGCTGCCACAAAGATCTCTGTCATGCCCTGAAGACATTTTCACCATTGTCTTGGCTATTAACATTTGACTCCTCATTACTTATGCAAATTTCTGTAACAGGCTTGAATTTCTCCCTTGGAAAATGAAGTTTTCTTTTCTACCACATGGTCAGGCTGCAAATTTTCCAAACCTTTATGCTCTGCTTCCCTTTAAAATATAAGTTCCAATTCCAAATCATCTGTTTGTGAACACATATAACTGAATGCTTTCAGAATAAGCCAGGTCACCTCTTGAATGCTTTGTTGCTTAGAGATTTCTTCTGCCAGATACTCTAAGTTTTCTTTCTCAACTTGAAAGTTCTACGGATCTCTAGGGCAGGAGTAAAATGCCTCCAGTCTCTCCGCTAAAGCATAGCATGAGTGACCTTTACTCCAATTCCCAATAAGTTCTTCATCTTCATCTGAGACCATGTCAACCTGGACTTCATTGTCTATATCACTATCAGTGTTTTGGTTGAAACAATTCAACAAGTCTCTAGGAAGTTCAAAACTTTCACTCATATTCTGGTCTTCTGAGCCCTCCAAACTGTTTCAACCTCTGACTGTTACCCAGTTCCAAAGTCAATTCCATATTTTCAGATTATAGCCATACCCTACTACTTCAGTGCCAATTCTCTGTATTAGTCCATTCTCACACTGCTATAAAGAACTACCTGAGACTGGGTAATTTAAGAAGAAAAGAGGTTTAATTCACAGTTCCACATGGCTGGGGAGGCCTCAGGAAACTTATAATCATGGTGAAAGATGAAGGAGAATCAAAGCATGTCTTACATGGTGGCAGGAGAGAGAGAGAGAGAGAGAGAGAAAGATCGAGGTAGTGCTACACTTAAGACCATCAAATCTCATGAGAACTCCCTCACTATCATGAGAACAGCATGGGGGAAACCACCACCATGATCCAATCACCTCTCACCAGGTCCCTCCCTCAACATGTGGGGACTACAATTCAAGATGAGATTTGGGTGGGGACATAGAGGCAAACCATATCAGTGCATGTATGTATATGCATATGTGATACGTTTATATATCATTATATACTTGTGTGTGTACATATATGTATATATATATAAAAATGTAGAGAGATATATAGCTATAGGTATAAGTGTGTGTGTGTGTGTGTGTGTGTGTGTGTGTGTGTGTGTGTGTGTGGAGAGAGGTAACCTGAGAAAAAGAGAGAAAGAAATTGAGAGAGGAAGGAAGCAGAATGGAAAGCTTATTGAATTTCAAAGCTAAATTCTTTATAAATGTAATACTTAATCATTAAATCAAAATCTGCAAATGTCAGTATTAAGTATATTATAACTATGATTTTTGAATAGAAAAAGATTTAAAAACTACAAGATTTATAATTCTTAAATGAAGAGATTCATATGCTTTACTGACTTCTGTTTTGTTTTGTTTTTTGACAGGGCCTCACTCTGTCACTCAGGCTGGAGTGAAGTGATGCAATCACAGTTCACTGAAACCTTGAACTCCTGGGTACAAGGAATCCTCCTGTCTGGAACTACAGGCACGTACCACAATGCCTGACTTTTACTGCTTTTTATTTAAGATTTAATAACAGGAAAGATACCACAAAGAAACTTAAACTACATAGAGAAAATGCTTGTAATTCATGTCATTCCCAAGGAATTTGGAATAAAATATATAAAGATTCCTACTGATCAATTAGTGATAAACAACAATCTAATAATAATAAGAAAAAACTAAATGAATGGGTGATTTATTAAAAAGGATACAAGAATAGAGAATGATATATGAAAAGATATCCATTAATGATCAGAGATATGTAGATTTTGGTAGTCTTAAAACTTTACAGCAACATTTTTGGACATTTCTTCCAACTAGATGGTGGATCTCTGTCCCCTCCTCTTGAATCTGAGTGGACCTTTCTGGCTTCAATCAATAAAAAGTATGACAAAATTGATGGTCTGTTGTTTCCAGGCCCAGGTCATAAAAGGCCAGGCAGATTCACTCTTGGCCACTCAAATGCTTGCTCTTGTAGTCCTGAGCAACAAGTCTGACCTCTCTGAGTTGCTGTGTTGATAAGAAGCTTATAGGTGCTCTGGTCTTCAAGCCTCAGCTATTGGTCATCCTTCGCTGTTCAAATCTTTCTTCCTGAGGGCATGGATGTTATGGTGGAGACACAATACATTCCTGATCCATGGGAAGAATGAACATAAAATAAAATGGTTATTATCATATGCCATTAAGTTTCAGCGTAGTTTGTTTTGTAGCAAAAAATAATGGAAACAGAGTTTGAAACAAGTAAATACTTTCTCACATCCTGTATATTGCCAAAAAATAAAACCTCTCACAATAACAGATGTCACCACAAAATGTCAACAAATGTAGAACTCTCATATACTACAGGTGGAAATGTAAATCACTCCAATCTTTGGAGAACAA
Source organism: Pan paniscus (assembly GCF_029289425.2). Lineage (NCBI taxonomy): Eukaryota > Metazoa > Chordata > Mammalia > Primates > Hominidae > Pan > Pan paniscus. The sequence continues at coordinate 160,282,468 of NC_073254.2, forward strand.
TTCAATAATATTTTAAAAATTTAAGAAAGCTTTAACTCAACCTGACAATGGTATTCCCGGAATTGCACATGTATATAAGGAGAGATGGAGAAAACTTTACAATGCAGCATAGATTTTAATAGTCAAAATCTGGAAGCAGTCCATAGAGGAAATGTATAGATAAATTTGGCTCTAGTTATATGGTAAATATGTGTCTGGTATGCAGTAGGTACTCAATATTTATTGAATAAATGAATGGATTAATATAATGCACTAAAATGAATAGTCGATGTATCGGCATGGATGCTTCTTTAAAAGCATGTGCTATAAAATATGATTAGCATGATAACACATTTCTGAATTACCCCATACACTTTTAACTCTTTAATTTACAAATAAATGCAGTCTGATTTGGTGATATGATAGAGATTTATGAAAAGGCTTCCCATATTATAGGGTAGATTATTGGCAAAGACCCAGGTGTGCAAAGCAACAGCAGTTTGTGGCCCTGAGGCATTCAGGTCATGGAGGCTCCATGGCATCCGCATCTTCTAGGTCTTGCATGGCCACTGGTGCATTTCACCAAGTGAAGAACTGGATCAGCTTTACATTTTACAAAGATCACTCTGGCAGAACAGTTTGCAAGATTATGTGCAAAATTAAATGTTAGGGGACAATCACAGAAATTGGTGTTAGACCAATATAGTCAGTGGTGATTGAGAGAAAGAGATCTGATTCCAGGGGTATTTAAGAGGTAGAATTGAGACAATGTGTGACCCAATGCATGTGGCAAGATCAGGGAGAGGGAGGAATCTGGAAAGACTACCTGACTCTGGATCTAAGTGAATACAGGTTGTGTTCATTGACTTAGCAGGATGCGAGGAAAGTGCAGGTTTTGGGGTTAATAGATGATAAGCCTAGTTTTTAGGTCTGCCAAGTTTGGGACACCTGTGGATCATTTAGGAGGTAATATGTGGTTTGCAGAGGAATCCAAGAAAACAAAAGTGTCTTCAGAGTAAGACAAGTAAATGGGAGTGGTATTTGGGGATGTCACTGTGTTGTAAAGTCTATAATGATGATGATTTTAAAGTGCCCATATAACTCATTCAGTGTGTTTTTAATAGAAAGCCTCACAATTTAATTCAAACCAATTTTCATTAAGGATCTGTTCTGTGCACACTCTGGAGCCCTGAGCCTTGGTAGAGCTAAGGCGCTGTGTCCCTACAGTTCTGTTTTCAAGATGTGTTCCATTATCTGTAGCACTAATAATGCATTATACTCCCTCTCGCCTCTAGCACATTGTCACTTTTGCCCGACTGTGCCTCACCTTGGGCCCCACTGTGGTTGTCACCTCCCTATGACTCATTTTTCTCTGTCCTAAGAGCAGGTATGTTCCTCAATAAGGACCGTGTCTTTGTCTCTGGCATAAACCCAGTGCTTACTAAGGTACCTTATAATAGGTATATAATAAATATTTGTTAAATAGTAAATATTGTTTTAAGACATAGACCATGTACACTGGGAACTTATAATCAAATGTGAGCGTAGCACAGTTTGCTTGGAACTGTTCTCTGTTGCTTTATGCCTGCCGTGCATCTCTCTTCAGTTATATATAAATAACTAAGTCAGGACTATATGTTTTTCTTTTATGCCATTGGCCATCTCTCCTGTCATAGTGTTCAGGTAATGTTTACAGCATTCACTTGAGCAATATTTTAGGGTACTAACAAGATTAGCCATTTTGCACTCTGTCCATATTAACTATTCTGCAAACCTAATGATTTGTTTATTTAACTCAGTACTGATTTCCCCATTAGGGCCTATTAGCACCTCAAAATTGGCTTTGTAAACCTGGTGAAACCTGATTATTATCAGCAATTAGTAATTTGATGGATCCTTTATATAAAATTTAAATGGAGAAGCAAAGCACCTGAAGTTAATGGCTTTATCTGGCTATGAATTTAGAAAGAGGGCAAAAGTTGGCAACATGATTTCTCAAATTCTTATGGTTGAAACAAGGCGTTGAGTTCACCGTTTCCATGCATTTTGAAGGACTTTAAGTAGATTATAGTTGAATTAAAAGGGCCTGCATTTATCTGAGCATGTAGAACTTGAATTTTAAAACCTCTAACAATTTTGTTCTAAATTTTTGTTTTATTGTTACAGCTAGGGATGGGTTGGCTCATTGACTTAATTTCTTTTTCTAATGTATGCTTCTGCGCTTCAGAAATAAATGGAGAGAAATGAGTGAGAGAAAGACACAGAACAGTTGACTGATGACCTTTGAAATGTATCAAAACGACAATCTATTTATAGCCACTGGGAAATGCTCATCTCTTTGAAGGCATCTCACAGCCTCTTTATCCTATGTGGCCTTTTTAGATGTTCCTTTTTAATCCTGATCTAAATAAAGTAAATGCTTCAGAGTATCAGATTTACAGTCCAGCTAAATGAGAAATCCATTAGCTTGGAAACTCCTAGAGGTTGCATTGCTGTGGCCATTGATTTCTCCTCTCTGGTATTAACCTTACCTTGTATCCATTGAACACACCCTCCTGGCAGTGGGTCCATTTACTCACCTATCGTCATCTCATGAAGAGCCCCAGGTGGCCCCCTGTAGCATGTCTCTTTGAAAAACTATTACTTTGATGGTGAAAAAGTCAGTGTGACATCAAAAGTATCCTGAAGATTCCTGTGCTTACCATTTTTATACCTAACAGAACTCCTGTAGTTACAGAACCTAAAACCAATGCAAAATGTGATCGATATTAGTAAACAGTACACCACTATCTTAGACATTTAAAGTTTGTACTAGGAAAGATCAAATCAAATAAACAAACAGGCAGTGGCTTGCCTTTTTTGCATAGGGCAGCCTGTCTGCAAAGTTTTATCTCACTAGGCTGCTATTTTTGAGGACCACCTGAAGCTGAGGAAAGCTCTTTCTTTGGTTAGGTGTGGAAATATCAAGTCGATTTGTTAAATTGAATATTTTTCATGTATTTGCTCATACTGATCTTAAAGATGTTTAGGTTTAACAGGCCCTAAAGAAACACAAATTAATAAAAGTGGAGTTATGAACTTTGGTGGACATACCCTTTATCTTTAAAAATCAGGACACTTCAGAAAATGGAGCGTTTTTAAAAATAGTACCAGTGCAAAGAACATAAACCAGGACCATTGCCCGGAAAACTGAGACCTGTGGTCACCCTAATTATGAGAAGAGAACAATTAAAAATGGAATGCTAACAGAATCTATTAGGACTGAAGGACTAGGGTTTAGTTTGGCAAACCGATGTTTATTTGACAAATCTGATGAATAAATATGAAGCCAACCTCCTACATTAATGTGGAAGGTGAATAATTTGATTGGAGTTATTAAGACCATTAGAACTGATTGCTTTAAGATTTGTTGTTATTCTGTTAGATTAAAAGATAAATCAATGTCAGCTTGTTATTGGGACCCTCCCAAGTAAATCAGTCAATGACTAACTTAGTGTGTGCCTTCTGTTTCCAGTCATTTTGGTTTCATTTTCACAGGCTGATTTTTGCCCTTGAATGTACGATTAGTTGTATTTACGCAGACTGTGCACCATGTCACTTCTGCCAAGATAGCTGTTGAAAATTTTCATTTAAAAATATGCAGTTACTTCCTTTGTGGAATTGAGACCTTGCACATCTTTAAACAACTTAGAAGAAATGTGTACATGATTTATAGAACAAGCAAACAAAGCATGACCTTTCCTGAACTGATTAACAGTGCAATTCTTCAGAATGGCAGTTTACTGTAGATTCACTCACATTGAACAATTTTATAAATGTGCGTAAGAATAGGGTAGCTACAAATGCAAAACATGAAAATATAGTTGGATTAAAATAAAATTTGAATCAAATGCTTATATTATACTGGCATGAGAAAGAATGCTCAAATCACTTATCCTGAGCCCTGTTTTCTAGTTAAAAAAATAAAAAAAACACTTTATATGGAATTTAAGAATAGCATATAAGAAACCATTTTCAGTTTTAATGTTTAAATATTTTTCATATTTAATTATAGATATTTTCACACATCATAAATTAATACCTGCCTTAAATGGAGTAGAATTCAATTAACTTAAAAACAATGAAAACTAAATGTAATAGGGAGATTTTTAAATTTTTTCAGAAATTTTGTTTATCTTCCTGTGACCCAGAGCCATGTGTGAACAGAAGAGGAGTATGATGAGAAGCCATTTGGAAATCTATTCTGGCCACTTTTGCAGTAACAGGAAGCACTTTGAAAGAGTATAAAATTACAGTTCTTTTTTATTTTCATCTTGCAATGACAGGCTTTTTCAAATCAAGTAAGATAGGTTTAGAGTGATTGGATTATCACACGTTTAAAAATAAAATGTGTGCCAGGATTCACACCTCCATAATAAAAGCCTTATACTTGGATGATGAGCTCATGAACCCAAAAATACCAGTTCATTTTTGTTGATATGGTGGTTGCTGATGGTGCTGTTTAAGTTCCTTCAGAGTAGGGATCATCTTTGTTTATCTCTAGCACCTGGTTCTGTGTGTTGAACAACAGTGCTGGGGAGTCTTTTTGAATGTAAATATATGAAATCAAAATGTTAATGTGACCCTCAAGTCAATAGAGTATTATTGTAGTTATATAATTTTGCTTGTTTCCTTTTCGCTAAAAAGCAGAATTACGTGAGGTTCCTCTTTTCAAGGAAATTCTTCAGAAAACCATTTTAACTATGTTCTTCCCTACCCTTTCCCCCGCACAATATTTAACTTACCACAGCTTCACATTCATTGGGACATTGAATAAATATTTCTGGTCAATAATCACAAACCAAGAACTTGAAAGTCAACTTGTTTCTCTTCCAGCACTGTACACAGTCCAATTTCCTTTAACGTGGAGCTAATTTGTAGGTTAGGTTTTGTTTCAGTAGTTCTTTCTCGAAAGAATCTTGACTTATTTACATGTAAGAGTATGTAAGGAAATGCTTGTAATGTGAGGGGAACTATTCCTAGAAAAAAACTGAGAAGTAGGACAAGTCTCTTTTTGTGTCCTCCCTGCACGTCCTCCCAGCACTTCCTTCTGTTTCCCAAGGAAGCCACTATTTCCTCATTGCCCAAGTTCCTTCCTATAACAGCAAGGAATGTAGGAAATGACATATTACAGTTTTCTAAGGGATGCTTTGTATTTTAAGCTAAACCATGGGATTGGCAATTTTAAACAATAGATACTACTTAACCATACATATGGATGACTTCCAAATGAAAACATGACTATCTTTAAAAAAAAAAAAAAAAAACCTTTTTAGACAAATAGACAAGCTGACCTTTGAAGAAGCCTCAGTTAACGTGATCATCTTTTATTTAAAACCCTCCACAATGACCCTCTGAAATAAGAAAGCTAAGGTCAAGCCAAGGCCATATTTTAAATTTTCATTTTTAACCTAAGTCTATTAAAGCAAAATGATATTTACAAACAGATCCAATTTTGTTTCAATATTCATATGTGAGAAAAATTTATCTTGTAAAATAATTCAATCCAGTTTTTCCCTGGATGAGTGGGAAGAGGGATGCTGTGGATTTTTGCAAAGTAATAAGGCCAGGGCTTGGAAGAAAAAGTTGGAGATGCTGCAGCAGGTAGAGAGGAGATTTTTCTTCCTCTCTTGATTCTATGATATTGCTACTGACCAGCTTTCCCTAATTCCAATATCCTTGAATGAGAAGCCATGAAAGCCAGTTGTCTCTCTTTATCTCATCTGGTGCATGGCCTAGTTGATTTTCTTAAAATCTCACATAGCAGAATGTATTGTCATGGAATCAATGCAACTGGGAAATAGTATGTTTCTAATAAAGAAAAAAAACCTTTTTTAAAAAACACAGACTGAGAATCATTCCATACTTGTATGGCACAAAGCCATTTACTAAGAGAGAAGAACTCCAATAAGTAAGACAAAAATAGTGAGTGGTAAGCCTTTTAAATTCACTCTGCCCAAAAATACTTCAAATAACTAAATACAAAGAAAATCCCTAAGAAGGCAAATCCAAATAAGAGGGAGAAAAATCTCTTTCATGTCAGACAACACACCACCCAAAATCACCAGAGGAAAACAATCAAGCCCTCTGTCCTTGATAACAATAACATACTGACTTTAAACAGTGCTAAACTCAGAAAAGAATGTGCAAGGTTTATTCCTATAAGAACAGAGAGGATTCGTCTTTCTTCATTTGTCTGACTCTTTGATATTTTTCTGATGTGTCTCTTGTGAAATTTCTTTTTTTTAGAAACTTTGAATGTTAACTTCCTTTTTTATGTGAAATGACTGTAATAAAATGTGCAGAATTGATCGCTTAGAAGATTGATGTTCTTAAAACTGATATCTTCTCTGTGACTATATGGTATGCTAACAAAAAAAAAAGAAAAGAAATAGAAAAGCATGCTTCTCTACTAATGGTACACTGACCTTTATCAGGAACTATTTCCCAGGATAATTACAGAATTTTAAAAAGATGATTTGTTATATTTTCTCCTCTTAGTTATGATATCTCATTTTCCCTTACTTTTTCTTGGAAAAGATGCAAATAAGTTGAATGCCCATTTGCTATAAGAATTAAGAGGTGGTTTTTATAAAGTTCTTTTGCCAGTAAGGATCAGCTAGGTTACACTACAGTAACTAACTACCCTCATTTCTCAATGGCTGAACAGAGCAAAATGTTACTTCTTCCTAAACTTTCATGTCCCACAAGGGTCAGTTGAGGAACTCTCTTGCACAAGGTCAATCATTGATTCAGGCTGACAAAAACTCTACCATCTTGAAATTGAGGTATACGGAATAGATGTCTTTCTCAGTCTGTGTAGCAGAATAAGAGAGGAAGGGAAAGCATTGCTTCCACAATTACTCATTTGGACTGGTAATGACATGCATCATTACTACCTAAAGCCCATTGACCACAATTTGTTACAAAGACCCAGCTATTTCCCACAGGACTGGGAAGTAGAATCCACTGAGGTACCAAGAAGGAAAGGAGAACTGAATGTGAATTGTTCCAGAATTTTCTATCATAGAGTTTATGTTATGTCACTGTGGAAATATAAATTGGAAAGATAGACTGTGGCTAGATTGTGGTAGACTATCTTAGCCTAAGGGATTTGTACTTTATATTATAGGCAATGAAACCCATCTGTTTTTAAGCCTCAGAAGTTGCTTTTCATGCTATTATAATACTCTGAGGATTGAAGTACTAGCATTTGGAGTGGAGGTAGGGTTAAAGATGAGAACAACTAATCAAAGATATATATTCGCTATAATTTCCTCCAGGATGCCAATACTTACAACTCTTTCCTGACATTTTCCTAGCCTCCACTGAATTTGGTGTGAATGTTTTCTTTATTCTCCCTTATATGTTCCTTTTCCAAATTTGACCTTGCTCCTCATCTCCTACCTTCCCCCCACCGCCAAAATTTACTAATTTGTGACATTATTAGAAAAATTACATGTTCAATAGCTGCTTTAGTAATGTTTATCTGGCTCAGATGTACAATATGGATACAGGGTGAAATCAGGTAATTATTTTAATTATTTCTCTTTTTAAAGATAATGAGTGTTTGAAAGGTGTGACTGCAGTGGTATTAGAAATTATCTGGAGAGTACAGGAGAACCTAGAGAATAAAGATTGACTGATTTCGAGCTTAAGTGACTGAAGGGATGTTTTGGGTTATCATTTGAAAAGATGAATTACTAGTTTACATGAAAATACTTAAGGAAAAATCACAGACTACTACCCTTAGTTATAATGTGTATATATATATATATATTTTTTTTTTAAATAGCATTAAATCTATTGTTTATGTTACTGTCAATTGTCTTTCTACAACATAGGTCTACTCGATTCTTGCCCCTTTCCTGCTAAAAAGTTCATAGGCCCTCATTATGTGGAATGTCATGTCCCAAGCTGTGCTAATCATGTTACTTCACAATAATGTTTGATGTCCAAATACATCAGTAAATACTAGGTTACACAAAGAGAAATTGTATGTTTTTTAGAAATAATTAGTGGCCAATATTTTGAAAATGGAATAGTATACAGTGTTTATCAAATTTACCTGACCGTAGTGTTCTTGTTTTTCTTTGCATGTATTCTTTATAGGTAGGAAATTTTATTTGTAGGTATTCTCTGTAGGAATAGAGAGAAAACAAAAACAAAAATAAAAAGGGTACACATCTCAACACAACTCAGTGTCTCTGGTAACCAAAATATATGCGTGTGTGTGGTGGTTGGGGGGCAGGGTTCTCCATTATGCCAAGCAAACAAATGATTCTACAGTGGACAGCAGCTTGGTATCTTCTAATTCAATTCAATTATGACATTATCTACCTGAAAGTTGGCTCAGATCCCACAGGCTGAGGAATCTGTTTTACAAAGCTTCTGCTAATCTCTGATCCCAATCACAAGTAGTAGGTTATCACCTAAAGTTCTGGCTGACCTGCTATAAATTGGGGGTTCCCATTACCCTCCCCCCAATATTCAATTAATTTGCTAGAGCAGCTTACAGAACTGAGGGAAACACTTACTTATGGAAGAAATGCATAAGACTGGGTGTGGAAGAAGGGGAGCAGAGTTTCTAAGTTTCAGTTTTCTTCCCAGCTGTACCACCATCCAAGAACCCGGACATGTCCAGCTATCTGAAACTCCCCAAATCCTGTTATTTATTTTTTTTTTAGTGTAAGCTTCATTACATACACCTGGTTGATTAAATCTTTGTCCATTGGTGATCAACTTAGTCTTCAGTCATTCTCCCTTCCCTGGAGGTTGGAGGCTAGGGCTAAAAAGCCTCAACTCCCAAATTGCAACTTGGATTTTACCATGATCCATGTTATTCTGAAGCTACCAAAGGGCTGTCAAACACCATTCAACTCATTAGCATACAATAGACACTCATCACTATGGAGATTACAATGATTTTAGGGGCTGTATGTCAAAAAATGGGGATGAAGATAAAATATATATAAATCACAATATAACAATGACATGGGAAATTAAACCATTCTAATACAGTTCTGAAATGGAGCCCTTCAGTTGGTTTCATGGTGAAATGAAGACTAAGTAGATTTAATTTTCTCCAAAAGATTCTAGTCAGTAAAATTAAAACTCTTGTTTGGCAATGATATGGGGAAATAAATAAGTGATTTATAATGATTGTTTGTACTATAGTAGGAATGATGGAGAGAGGGTGAGATAAACACTTTTGAGAGCTCTTTAAGAGCTTAAAAATTGGGAGTAGGTGGTAGAATTGGTATGAAGGCAAGAGACTAGTACATTTCATGTATAATTCTGAGATTTGTATCTAATGTAATTGTGATATAGGTGACATAGGAAATAATAGCTAATATTTATTGAATGTTCACTAAGTCAGATAATGTTCTCAGCTTTACTTCAGTTAAGTCAATTAATTCTCAAAATGAATTTGAATGTTTCACATGAGAGAGTCAAGGTAGATATTAAACAAATTATCCAAGATTTTCATCTTTTAAGTGGTAGAACTGGCACTTGGGTTTAGATATTTAACTAAAACTCCATGTTCTTAAACATTGTGACATAAAGTATCTACATATCTAAATACATGAATAAATAGAACTTTTTTTATTCCAAATTATATTAGTTAACATATTTTCCAGTGTTTGATGAATTAAGTTCAAATTCATTCAATAGATAAATTGTAAATTTCACTATTTTTTTTCTTTTTCTGTTTTTAAACTTTCATTTTAGATTCAGGGGTACATGTGCAGGTTTGTTATATAGGCAAAGTCTTATCCTGGGACTTTGTTGTACAGATTATTTTGTCACCTATGTACTAAGTGTGGTACCCAATAGTTATTTTTCTGAATCTCTCCTTTCATCTTCCACCCTCAGGTAGGTCCCAGTGTCTGTTATTCCCCACTTTGTGTCTACATGTTCTTATTTAGCTCTCACTGATAAGTGAGAACATGCAGTATTTGGTTTTCTGTTCCTGTATTAGTTTGTTAAGGATCACTTTTTAAAAATAAGCATGGTGATAAAGTGAGTAAGAGATCATTAATTTGACATGTATAGTCTGTGGCACCCATTGGGCATCCAATGACAGTATGTATTCAGCATATGCCTCAATAATTCAAATAAGAAATTTAGAGACACAAATTTAGAAATATCTGGCATAGTGATGGTCAAAGTGTGGCTTTTTTGCTCCCGTAGTTTGGCAAGTGGGAGGGAGTGGCATGCAGCGGCTTCACTTCTTCACTCCTGTAGCTCAGTGAGCAGGACAGAGTGGTGCCCAGCAGCTTTGCTTCTTCACTCTGGTTTTTTGGGGAGTGGGAGGGAGTGGCACCCAGTGGCTTCTCTTCTTCTGTAGTACAGTGAATGGGAAGGAGGGTTACAGCTCTTTTATTCCCACTGCCCACAGCTCAGCGAGCAGGAGCTCTTTCACTCCTGAAGTTTGGTGAGTTCCAGGTTCTTGTCCCATGACCAAGAGGAATAAGTATGTGGGCAACGGAGAGTGAGTAAGGCAGAGTAGAATTTTATTGAGTGACAGGAAAACTCTTAGCCAGAAGAGAGGACCCGAAAGCAAGTTGCCATCTGTGAGACTGAGTCCAGGGTTTTTGTGGGCTTAGAATAGGAGAATGAGTGCTGATTGTTCCCTGGGTGGTCTTGGATAAAGCACCATTCAATTGGTTAAAAGACATCATTCAGAGGGAACCAATCAAGAGAGAATGGGTAAGATGAGGATAGAAGTTCTCACTCTAATTGTGGACTCTATCAGGAACTGGCAGTTAAATTTTCAGGCTTTAAACTGTCCTTGGCTTGAATGTTGTGTTTCACTGGGCACCTATCCCTGTTCACCTATAAGAATTTGTCTGTCTCCTGTTACTATTAATTCCCCCTCTGAAGAGGTACATCTAACTGTTTAGGACAGGGACAAGGACGGTTATAACTGCTTTATATTGAGACGCGGCATTGTTTTGGGAAAACGGCAGTCACATCTCTCTCAGAGGCCTATCTGAGGGTCCCCAGTAAAAAGGGAGCCGTCATCCAAGGCTCCATTTGCATGACCATTTGGAGTTTGATGGCCTCTAGGCCAGAAGAAACAAACTTTTTAAGGAAGTTAAGTATGCATGGTTCAAATATGACTATTATATAAAGAAGAGTAAACTGGGGAAAATTTAGTGCCAGAGTTAGCAGAAATAAGAAGTAAAATAGACTAATTCTGAAAAAAATGTTGTGGCCAGAGCTGTTTCACCCTGGTGAAAGAAATTAAATTTTGTATAGGGGAGGGCAGTTACATTTTAGAAGAGAGGTAGCTGTTTAGGGGAGTATATAATCCCATGGGTATTCAGGACTAAGTGGTCCTTGGCAAAGACACCTTATGGTGGGGAACAGAATGAAGGTGAGAACAGCAATTATAGACAAGACTGTAAAGAAGATGTCCATGAAAGGTTAATTATTGACACTTATCTTTTATGATTTTTAGCTTGAGGTCTCCAATTTCTTCACACTGGTGCTTCAGGTGCTCTTCTGGGTCAACAGAGGTAATTCCACCAGTTCGCCGTGCCTTTACTTGAGTATAATGAATCCAAGAATCTATTCTAGTGACCTTCACTGCTGAAGGAGTAGGAATAAGTAAAGTGTAAGTTGTCTCCCAATCCGGGACTAGAGAGGGAGAAAAAGAAGGAAGAGCCTGTACCAGTACTAAGTCCCCTGGGTTGAATATGGTTGGCCCTGGTTCACAGGGTTGGGCTTCCAACAGTTATTTCAGTTCTTGTAGAAAATGGGCCAAAACAGTTGCATGTTTAATCAAATCTGGTTTCTTCATCTAGCAAGAAATCACTGGTGACAAAAGCCATCCATACATGATTTAGAAGGAACTTAAACCCAGTTTCAAAGGAGTGTTTCTAACATGTAGCAGGGCAATAGGAAGAAGAGTAATCAAGGGGAGATGAGTCTTTTGAGGGAGTTTTCTGATGTTCCTTTTCATAATATCATTTGTCTCTTCTACTGTTCCTTTTCATAATATCATTTGCCTCTTCTACCTTTCCTGTGAATTGTGGTTTCCAAGCACAATGGAGATGGTATTCTATGCCTAGTGCCTTTGATAATCCCTGGGTGACAGCCACCTTGAATGAAGGGCCATTATCGCTCTGGAGGTACTTAGGGAGTCCAAAGCCAGGAATTATCTCATTAATTAGTACGTTTATCACCTCAAAGGCTTTTCTGTCTGACATGGAAGTGCTTCTACCCAGTTAGTGAAGGTATCTACCCATACCAGGAGGTACTGGATGCCCCTTATCTTTGGCATATGGGTGAAATTCATCTGCCAGTCTTCCCCCGTGTAGCCTCCCATTCTTTGGGTTACAGCAGGGGAGAACCTGTTGATTGAGGAAATTATTTTTAAGGCAAGTCTCATGAGCATTAATGACCTGTTTGATTATTTTTAGCAGATTTTTCCCTGAGAACAACCTTTGGACCAATTGATACATTTTATCCTTTCCTAGGTGGAAGGCTTAGTGAAGGATTTTAAGAACTTTCCATTGGCTGGAAGTTGGTGGATGGTTTGCCATCCTCCTATTGTACCTATCGTGAGGGGTGAAAGGTGTATTCCCAAGAGGTGGCCCATTCTATTTCTGCAGAATATTGAAGTTTTATTTTTCTTATGGAGCCCTCTCAGAGCAGAGGGGCATCAAGTGGATCAGAAATCTGGGGCCTCTCACTGCTGATTTAGCTGCTTCATCTGCCAATGTATTTCCCTCACCTATTTCATCCATCCCCTTTTAGTGGCCTTTACAGTGTATTACTGCCTCACCCTGTGGAAGGAAAATTGAGGATAATAGTCAGTTAATTTCCTGAAGGCATTTAATGGGAGACCCATTAGCTGTGAGGAAGTCTTTCGCTTTCTAGATAGTGGCATGGGCATGGAGGTCTAGGAATGCATTCTTATAATCAGCATAAATGTTAACTGCTTTCTCTTTGCTTAATTCAAGAACCCTCATGAGGGCAATTAGCTCAGCTGGTTAAGCACTTGTGCCCAAGCAGAGAGGCACACTCTCAGTAATGTCAGTCAGGGTGAGTACTGCATATCCTGCTTTGTGAATCCCTTGTTCTACAAAAGAACTTCATTTGTAAAGAGACTTCATTCTGGGTTCCTTAAGGGGGTTTCTTTGAGGCCCTCTTTGGCCACATAGGTTTACACTACTATCTGTTTACAGTCATTTTCAGGCTCCCCAGCTTCCTCTGGGAGGAAGGTGGCTCTATGTTTAGGGAGGGACAGGTCCTTACCTGGACTGTAGATCTCTCCAATGGCAGAGCTTGATATTTGAGGAGGTGGTTGTCCATTAGCCAGAAACTCCCCTTGGAAGACAGCAGTACTGCCACATTATGTGGGGTATAAATGGTTAAGTTATTCCCCATGGTTAACTTAGTAGCCTCTGGAACCAGCAGAGCTACCTCTGCAACTCCTCAGAGGCAGGAAACCCATCCTTTAGCCACCAAATTAAGCTCCTTGCTTAGGTAGCCTATGGGCTGCTGGGCTGGACTGCAGACCTGGGTTAGAACTTCCAGAGTCATTCCCTTCCTTTCTGATACATAAAGATTGAATGTCTTACCTATGGGAAGACTAAGGGCTGTTGCCTCAAGCAAGGCTTGTTTCAATTGGTCAAAGGCCCTTTTAGCCTCTGGTTCTCCAGGCAGGGATTGAGTCTTAGCTGCCTGAGTATCCTTTATTAGGTGGTATAAAGAATGAGCTATCTCACAGTACCCAGGTATCCATCCATAATCTGCAGAATCTTGTAATGCCCAAGAATCCTCTCAGTTGTTTGAGGGTTTTGGGGAGGTGAAAGGAAGAGATGGGCTTAATACTTTCTTCACCTGGTACCCTGATATGCTCTGACAAGACTAGACCTAGGTACTTCACTGAAGTCCGACAGAGCTGAGCCTTAGATTTTGAGACTGCATTTGTCAGGGTTATCTAGAGGGACAGAACTAATAGGATATATATGAGTTTATTAAGGAGAATTGACTCACCTGATCACATGGTGAAGTCCTATGTTAGGCCTTCACCTAGTTGGGGTGAAGTTGTTAAGTTGAGGAGCAAGGAAGCCAGTGGTGGATCAGTTTGAGTCCTAAAACCTTAAAAGTAGGGAAGCCAACAGTGCATATTTCAGTCTGTGGCCAAGGGCCCGAGAGCCCTTGGTGAACCACTGGTGTAAGTCCAAGAGTCCAAAAGCTGAAGAACTTGGAGTCCGAGGTTATGGGGCAGGAAGCATCTAGCATGGGAGAAAGATGAAGGCTGGAAGACTCAGCAAGTCTGCTCATCCATCTTCTCCTGCCTGCTTTATTCTAGCCACACAGGCAGCTAGATGGTGCCCACCTGGACTGAGGGTGAGTCTGCTTCTCCCAGTCCACTGATTCAAATGTTAATCTCCTTTGGCAACACCCTCACAGACACACCCAGGAACAATACTTTGCATCCTCCAATCCAATCAAGTTGACACTTAATATTAACCATTATAAGTCCACCCCTTGTCAACTTGAACCCATACATATCTCCTGCAATCATACATAATCTTCAAATAAATCTAATAATAAGGTTATATTTATGCCTAATACAATACGACTATCCTTCGTACAACCAGAAGCACACTAATCCTTAACATAAATGCTATTACATAGAGTTAACAACGCTTAAATGCTAATATGAATTCAACAAATCTTTTGTCACATGATAAAGGCAAAAGAAAGGAAATAAAATGAAGATATTTTCTTAGTACAGGTGTATACATACACAAACATGTTCTTAACAAAAGAAGGAGGAAATAGTCATGACAATTACAGTCATTTCTGCAGTTGGTCACGTGGTTATAGCTGGTATTGATGACTACCTTCCTCTACTGTCTATTCTGTATTCCCTTTGCCTTCAGCAAGCACCTCAGCAGGTTGTGGTTTTTACCCTGTAGAGTGACCCAAACCTTCATTCCTGAAGGGTTTGGGCCGTTTGTAGTCCTTCCTGGATTGGGTTGTTGTTGTTTCCCATTGACTTTAATCACAGGGCATGGTAATACTAAGAGACACCCTAAGGGATCTCCTGTATTCCACACATATTCTTTCTTACCTCCATTGTGGAGTAGTAGACTGATTTCATCTTGTTAGTCTGGGTCAATCACCCAGCCAACACTGTAACTCCCTTCTTAGCCTGTTGACTCAGAGTAGGAGGACTCCAAAGTGTCCGGGTGGCAATCTTAACTACCAGTTTAATGGAATCATTGTTGTGTCTCCTGGTGGCAGCATTCCTCCTTCTGGAACTAAGACTTCTAGGCCAGCAGAATGTAATGTCTCAGGAACAGGAAGCAAACATTTTTCTAGGCGGTCACTAGGAGTGATGGTGTGTGGTGCCACTTCCACTTCCATCCCTTGATTCCTGGACCCATGAATTCTTGAATTCTGACTATGGGAGAAAGAGTACTATGTAGTAAATGCTGATTCAGAGCATACATTGGCTTCTGAAGAACTTTGTCCCAGCTCTGCAAAGTATTGTCACCTACTTGGCATCATAATTGTGACTTCAAAAGGCCATTCTACCGTTCTATCAATCCAACTGCTTCAGGATGATGGGGAAGATGGTAAGACCAGTGAATTAAATGAGCATGAGTCCACTGCTATACTTCTTTAGCCACAAAGTGAGTGCCTTGGTCAGAGGCAATACTATGTTGAATACCATGACGGTGGGTAAGGCATTCTGTGAGTCCACAGATGGTAGTGTTGGCAGAAGCATTGTGTGCAGGATAGGCAAACCCATACCTGGAGTAAGGGTCTATGCTGGTGATGACAAACTACTACTCTTTCCATGATGGAAGAGATACAGTACAATCAACCTGTCACCAAGTAGCTGGCTGATCACCCTGAGAAATGGTGCCGTACAGAGGGCTCAGTGTTGGTCTCTGCTGCTGGCAAATTGGACACTCAGTGGTGGCCGTAGCCAGGTCAGCCTTGGTGAGTGGAAGTCCATGTTGCTGAACCCATGCATAACCTCCATCCCTGCCATCACGGCTACTTTGTTCACAGGCCCATTGAGAGATGACAGGGGTGGCTGGGGAAAGAGGCTAAGAGGTGCCCACAGAACGAGTCATCCTATCCACTTGATTATTAGAATCTTCCTTTGCTGAGGACACGTTTTCATGAGCACTCACATGAGGTACAAATATCTTCACAGTTTTGACAACTCAGACAGGTCCATCCACATACCTCTTCCCCAAATTTCTTTGTCAACAGTTTTTCAATCATGCTTCTTCCAAGTCCCTGACCATCCAACCAAACCATTGGCTACAGCCCATGAATCATTATATAATTGCACATCTGGCCATTTCTCCTTTCATGCAAAGTGCACAACCAGGTGCACTGCTCAAAGTTCTGCCCACTGAAAAGCTTTCCCTTCACCACTGTCTTTCAGAAATGTCCTAGAAAGGGGCTGTTGTGCTGCAGCTGTCCACTTTCAGGTAGTGCCTGCATATAGAGCAGAACCACCTGTAAACCAGGCCCTTGTGTTCTCTTCCTCTGTCAGTTGATCATAGGGAACTCCACATGAGGCTGTTGGTGCAGGTTGTTGGGGAGAAGACAGGGTGACAGGAGTAGAGACCATGGGCATTGGAGCCACTTCCTCATGTAACTTATTTGTGCCTTTAGGACCTGCTCGAGCACTATCACATATATAACACTTCCATTTGATGATGGGATATTGCTGTGCATGCCCTACTTTATGGCTAGATGGGTCAAAAAGCACCCAGTTCATGATATGCAGTTCAGGTCATATGGTGACTTGTGACCCATAGTCAAACGTTCAGTTTCTACTAAAGCCCAGTAATAGGCCAAGAACTGTCTCTCAAAAGGAGAGTAGTTATCTGCAGAAAATGGCAAGGCCTTGCTCCAAAATCCTAGAGGCCTCTGCTGTGATTCACCTATGGGGGCCTGCCAAAGGCTCCAATCAGCATCCTTATCTGTCACTGACACCTCAAGCACCATTGGATATTCTGGGTCATATGGCCTTAGTAGCAGAGCAGCTTGCACTGCAGCCTGGATCTGTTGCAGAGCCTTCTCATATTCTGGACCCCACTCAAAACTGGCAGCCTTTAGGGTCACTCGATAAATGACCCAGAGTGACACACCCAAATGAAGAAAGTGTTGCCTCCAAAATCCAAATAGCCCCACTAGGCATTGTGCCTCTTTTTTGGTTGTAGGAGGGGCCAAATGCAGCAACTTATCCTTCACCTTAGAAGAAATATTTTAACAGATCCCACACCACTGGACCTCTAGAAATTTTACTGATGTAATCTTAGTCGGATTTATTTCCTATCCCCGGCAGGCAAATGTCTCACCAATAAGTGTGTTTGCTGTTTCTTGCTCAATGGGTCCAATCAGCATAATGTCATTAGTGTAATGGATCAGTTTGATATCTTGTGGAAGGAAAAAGCAACCAAGATCTCTGTGAACAAGATTATGACACAAAGCTGGAATGTTGATATACCCCTGATGTAGGACAGTAAAGGTACATTGCTGGCCTTGCTAGCTGAAGGCTAATTGTTTCTGGTGGACGTTATGGACAGGAATGGAGAAAATGGCATTTGCCAAATCAATGGCTGCATACCAGGTACCAGGAGATGTGTTAATTTACTCAAGCAATGAAACCACATCTGGTACAGCAGCTGCAATTGGAGTCACCGTTTGGTTAAGCTTACGATAATCCACTGTCATTCTCCAAGATCCAACTGTCTTCTGCACAAGCCAAATAGGAGAGTTGAATGGGGATGTCATAGGAGTCCTTGATGGTGGGACTAATCTCTGCAATCCCTCCAGGAATGCAATATTGTTTTCGATTTACTATTTTTCTAGGTAGAGGCAGCTCTAGCAGCTCTAATGGCTTTAATTTGGCCTTTCCACCATAGTAGCCCTCACCTTACCAATCAGGAAGCTAATGTGGGGATTCTGCCAGCTGCTAAGTATGCCTATGCCAATTATGCATTCCAGCACTGGAGAAATGAGTCTGGGGACCCACTGGATCCACTGTAAGTCAGACCTGAGCTAAAACTGCATTAATCACCCAAACTCCATAAGCCCCTACTTTAACTGGAGGACCACAATGACATTTTGGGTCCCCTGGAATCAATGACAGCTCAGAGCCAGTGTCCAGTAGTCCCCAAAATATCTGATTATTCCCCTTCTCCCAATGCAGTTACCCTGGTAAAAAGCCAGAGGACTCCTTGGGGAAGGATGGGAGAAATATTAACAGCATAAATTGTCTGTGGTGTAGTGGTGTCCTTCCTCAATGGGACCCGGCCTCCCTTCATTCAAGGGGTTCTGGGTCTGTAAACAGGTACAAGTCTGAAATTGGTTGTGGGGCTGTGATTCTCTGTTTTTATAATTAAAATTAGTCTTTTTTTACTTGACCTGGAAGTTTTCTGCTTATACAAATTAAGTGAGAATGCAGTAGACTTCCTGTTAATTTAACTTCTAGAAATACCATGATTAATTAGCCAGTGCCAGAGCTCTACATGAGTCAGACTATTCCGATTGCTGCTTTGCCTCTGCTGTTCATTAGGGTGACTATGCCCACTTTGCCTTTGACAGTTGAGTGCCACCTCTTGGCTCCTGCCACCTCAAGATCCAATTATTCCCATTGCATTTAAATTTTATAATTGAATGACTGTGGTTCCTACGGTAAGATCTGGCATACAGAGAAGACCAATGAAAGAGCTCTTCAAGGATGCAGGTACTCCCCTCACAAATTTATTTGGCAAGGTATTGGTGAATGGTATGTCTTCTGGATCCTCCCTGCTGAGACGGGTAGGTCTAAAGTGACTAAGCCACTCTAGCATCCCAATTTCCCTTAGCCTTTGGATCCCTTCCTCTACATTAAACCAAGGGAGATCCACCATTTCCAGCCTGCTTACTGTGGGCTATCTTTTGATCTATATTTCAGCTAACCGAGCAATTAAATTATTAGAACTTTTTTTTTAACTCCCCAAGCTGCAACATTAAATGCAGAATCCCTGCTTAGTGGCCCCAAAATGAATGAATTCAGCCTGATCCAACTTTATGTTCCTTCTACCATTATTCCACACCCTAATATCCATTCTTATGCCTGTTCTCCAGATTTATGCTTATATAAATTAGAAAATTCAAGCATTTTTGGGGGGTGTAGCACAACTCATGGATCACACTCTGAACCTCACTTCTAGGGGCCTTTAGTCTAGTGATAGGTCTAGAAGCGAACAGGGGTGTTAGTGGTGGGTTCTGAGGA
This sequence comes from Pan paniscus, assembly GCF_029289425.2. Classification (NCBI taxonomy): domain Eukaryota; kingdom Metazoa; phylum Chordata; class Mammalia; order Primates; family Hominidae; genus Pan; species Pan paniscus. The sequence goes on from NC_073254.2 coordinate 160,301,765, forward strand.
GACTCAACCTTGTCTTTCCTGGCAACTGCCTGAGGGGAGGCCATCACTGTTGCTTCAGCCAGTGCATAGTTAATCTCCTCAGACAAAGGTGAAAAGGCTGATGGCAGCATAAGTGGGGGAGGGGATGTTGCCACCATTGGAGGTGGGAAAGCTGTTTCCTCTGGCAAAAAGGCTTGTCAGAGTTTACAAGCTTAGTGTCCCCAGCTTCATCAGGGTCCTCCCACATGTCCCCGTTTCAAGTTGCAGGGGCACATTATTTTCCAATCAATGCCCTCACTTTAATTGTGGACATCTGGTAAGACTGAGCATGCACTTTTCATTGCAGGTCAGCCACTCACATGATAAAAACTTGTGTCTGATTTTTGGCAATTTCTGCCAGTTGTCTACAAGAGATAAGACTATCACTCAAGGTAATGTTAGAAGACTTGAGGCACAGTATGTGCCTCTGGAGCTGGGAGTTAGAATCTTTGAGCTCATTCTTTTCTTTCATCACTTTTTCCAGCAAACTTAGGAGCAACCAGCCAAATTCATTATATTCCTTTTGGTTCAACACATATGGTAAAAGGTATTATATATAGATTCATTAAACTCCTTGCCTCTCACAAGCAGTGAATCAGAAGTATCAAATGCATTTATTTTGCATAAGTCTGTAAACAGTTCACACCAAGGACTATCAGTGTTCTCCATACTATTAAGAGTAGAGTCCTTAGGATTTTTGAGTCTAATCAGATTAAGCAGCCAACTCCAGAAACCCCAAAACCAACTGAAGAAATCCATCCTTAAAATTATTTTCCTCTAGAACAACTCTGGTACCCAAATCTGTATTAGTAAGGGTTCTCTAGAGTGACAGAACTAATAGGATATATGCGTATATGAAATGGAATTTATTGAGAAGAGTTGACTCACACTATCACAAGGTAAAGTCCCATGATAAACCATCTGCAAGTTGAGGCACAAGGAAGCCAGTGGTGGATCAGCCCAAGTCCCAAAACCTCAAAAGCAGGAAAGCCGACAGTACAGCCTTCAGTCTGTGGCCAAAGGCTCAAGAGCCCCTGGAAAACTACTGGTGTAAGTACAAAAGCCAAAAAACTGAAGAACTTGGAGTATGAAGTTATAGGGCAGCAAGTATGTAGCATGGGAGAAAGATGAAGGCTGGAAGACTCAGCAAATCAGCCCATCCATCTTCTCCTGGCTGCTTTATTCTAGCCACAAAGGCAGCTGATTAGATGGTGACCACCCAGATTGAGAGTGAGTTTGCTTCTCCCAGGCTCAAATGTTAATCTCCTTCAGCAACACCCTCAGAGACACACCCAGAAACAAAATTTGCATCTTTCAATCCAATCAAGTTGATGTTCAATATTAACCATCACAGAGACCTTATATCCTCTGTTAGCCAGAAAATTAAGAATAGCTCTACTGCCCTCCTGAATAATTTATTCAGTTGAGGCACAAAGAAGAATGCCATTTACATATTGTAAAACTTTAACCTGGGTGTAAAATAACTCAGATCTTTTGACAATGCCTGCCCGAACAGGTGGGGACTGTCTCAGAATTCCTGAGGTAATACCATCCAGGTTAGCTGGGTGGTCTGGTTGGAGGGATCCTCAAATGCAAACAAATATTTGAAGTCAGGGTGTGGCAGTATGCAGAAAAAGGCATCCTTCAGGTCCAGGATTGTGAAGCATTTAGTTCTCTCAGGTATTTGAATTAGCATGGTATAGGGATTGGGAATCACCAGATGAATTGGAACCACAGCTTCATGAATGAGGCACAGGTCCTTGACCAGTCTCTATTTCCTGTTGGGTTTCTTTACCCCCAGTATCGGAGTATTACAAGAGTTATTGCAGGATTTGAGGATAACTTGCATCCTCAATTATCAATGATGGCTCCTAGCCCTTTCCTAGCTTCTGGTTTTAGGGTATATTGTCTCTGATTAGGGAAGTAGGTGGGATCCTTAAGGTGGATTTGGACTCGTATGGCAGTTGTGGCTCAGCCAATTTTCCTGTGAGTTGTGCAAACTTCGGGATTAACATCAGTCTCCACCAGGAGGAGAAAAAGAGTCTGTCCTGGAGCCATAAGGATGGTGGTTCCCATGTGGGCTAAAATATACCTTCCTAGCGGAGGAGTTGGGCTTTCAGGTATGAAAAAGGATGAGTAAACAAATGGACTCCCCAACTACAACCAAGGGGTAAATGGTTGGGGAAAGTATTGGGTTAAAGGCTTTCCTGAGACACCCCTTCATAGTCTTGCTAATGGAGGAAGGGAAGCCTGGATTGCAGAGAACAGAAATGGCAGCTCTAGTATCCAGGAGTTCCTCCCTTCCTCCTCCAGAATCACCTGGGGCTCCTGGATGATAATGGTGGTTTGAGCCATCGGAGCTGGGGAGAGTAGCCCTGGGACACATCAGTCCTGCTAGACCATTTAGGAGACTGGCTCTGAATCCAGTGACCTGTGTCTCCAGGGACAGTCCACCCTCCAGTGGTCCCCTCTGCAGATTGGACAGGGTTGAGGTTACTTCCTCATGCTGCCTGGGCAGTCCCTCTTAAAGTGCCCTGGCTTGCCACATTTTAGCAGTTAACAGGTGCATCTCCAGGATTCTGGGGTTGGTAAGCCTGCAAGGCAGCCATTAGAATCTCTGCCTTTTTCTTATGTTTTCCCTCTCTCTCGAGCCTCCTTCTGATCCCTATTGTAAAAGGCCAAGGTGGTCACTTTCAGGAGGTTCTCTAAAGTACTCTCTGGTCCCATAGCTTATTTCTGCAGATTCCTCCTGATGTCAGGGTCCACTTGAGTAATAAACTTATCCTTTAGGATTAGTTGTCCCTCGACTGAATCAGGAGATAGAGAAGTGTGCTTTACTAAGGCCTCTCTTAGCCTTTCCAGGAAGGCAGTGGGATTCTCATCTGATCCCTGGTTTATCATGAAGAGTTTGGAGTAACTGAGAGGCTTAGTTTTAGTCCTTCATAAGTCTTCCAATATGTACATCTGAAAGCGTTTCCTCTTCAATTCTCCATGTCATCACTGGGGTCCCAGTTAGGATCCTCTAATGGTACTGCTGTTTTTCCAATTGGATAAGTCTCTTCCCCTTCCTTGGCACTATATGAAATACAAAGCTCATCCCCAAACTTATCTGCCACTTGCAGGGCTGCCTGCTTCTCAGTGGTAGTCAGGGTTTGATTCAAAAGTAACATAAGGTCCTTCCAGGAGTCTTCAAATACTTGGGTTAAATTCTGGAAAACCTCTCTATACCTGTCAGGGTTGTCTGAAAACTTAGCAAGATCCCCCTTAATTTTTCTTAAGTGCTGTAGAGTAAAGGGGACCTGGACCTTAACGGGGCCATATTCATAAGGCTCTTCACATCTCTTTTAGGGGCATAACTGAGGCTGGGGCTCACCTAAAACAAACAGGACAAGCTTGAGAGAGAACCTGGATAGGGAGGAGAGGATGGACCAGGAAAAGCAGCACCAGAAGGGGCTGATTCCCGCTCTGGAGGCGCCTCTGGGGTTTGCTTCCCTAGTCTCTTGGGATTGTCCTTCGCAGCCTGTCCTGAGATGACCCCTAGGAGGGCTGGATCAATCCTACAATGTCAGCAAAGGTTCAGATTATCCTGCAAGGCAAAGAAAGCCTGCACATATGGGACCTCAGATTATTTGCCCTTGAGTACACAGAAAAGGTCCAGCTGCAGGATAGTATTAAAATTAATAGTTTCCTCTGGCAACTAAGTCTCTCCATCCTGTAACTTATAACTCGGCCATGCTGTTGTGCAAAGGAACATAAGGTATTTGTTGTTGTTGTTGTTGTTTGTTTGTTTTTTATTATACTTTAAGTTCTGGGATACATGTGCAGAACGTGCAGGTTTGTTACATATGTATACACGTGCCATAGTGATTTGCTGCACTCATCAACCTGTGATCTACATTAGATATTTCTCCTAATGCTATCCCTCCCCTAGCCCCCCATCCCCCAACAGGCCCTGGTGTGTGATGTTCTCCTCCCTGTGTCCATGTGTTCTCATTGTTCAACTCCCTTCTGAGTGAGAACATGCGGTGTTTGGTTTTCTGTTCCTGTGTTAGTTTGCTGAGAATGACATTTTCCAGCTTCATCCATGTCCCTGCAAAGGACAATAACTCATCCTTTTTTATGGCTGCATAGTATTCCATGGTGTATATGTGCCACATTTTCTTTATCCAGTCTATCATTGATGGGCATTTGGCTTGGTTCCAAGTCTTTGCTATTGTGAATGGTGACATAGTAAACATAAGTGTGCATGTGTCTTTATAGTAGAATGATTTATAATCCTTTGGGTATATACCCAGTAATGGGATTGCTGGATCAAATGGTATTTCTGGTTCTAGATCCATAAGGTGTTTTCTTTCCAGAATCTGAGGGTCGAAGGAGTCCCAGAGATTCAGGATGTACTCAAGAGGAGTGCAGGATGAAGATTGTTCATTACCCATCTAAAAAGGGGGAAAATGGCATCTCTTAGTTCCTTTCTTTCTTCCAGCTAAAACCTGGGGTAGGTGAGGGAGAGAAAAACAGGTGTCCCTTTCTTTCTTTCCTCCTTTCCTTCCCCAAGTCCTGGCAGCCACTACAGGAGCCACCCATGGATGTAAGGGTGACCTCCAACCAAGGGGTGAGAGGGCCCACAGGTGGGGCTATTTGTACTTACCTACACTGCACCCTAACCCTCTGCTGTCAGTAACATTTGGGTACCCTAGGCCTCATCTATTCCATGGATGTGAGTGAGTCATCCACCCATGAAGCAGGAAGGCCCAGTTAGCTGGTATAGTCATGCCTATGTACGCTGTGCCCTAGCCTTCTGCTGTCAACTGCCTCTGGTTCCCTCAGATCTAGTTTTCTTCTCAGAGCTCCAAACCAAAGCTTGGAAAATACTTTGGAGTAATGTTAAGGTAAAGCTGTGGAATGAGATCCTTCTCAAACAAAGGTAAAAGGGGGAGTCCTGGGAATTGGGGACCTGGCCTAATAAGATCCCTCCCAAGAGGAAAAAAAATAGTCCCTTGCACATAAAAGCTCCTAGTATTCACACGATTATGTTGACTACTAACATAGTGGAAAAAACAACTTAAAAGCAGAGGAGGAAAGGTGACTTGAGGAAATAGCCTCTTGCTCTGTACTAATGGGTTTCTTCAACAGGGGAAAGAAATCTCTCTCAATTGTTACATCCCGTGTTTCAAAGAATAGATAAAACAACATCATTCTGGATTAAACTCCTGATGACTAAGCCAAATGCTCATTCTACCCAGTAATGTTATCTCTTTGGAAGTCTTGGTCAGACACCTGAATCTGCTGTCAGGGATTGGAGGCGGTTTAGGCATCTTCGGGTAACACTAAGGTGTAGCCTTGGCCAGATACCTTCAGTTGCCCCAGGACCTTATTCTGATCCCACATGATGACTAGGCATCTGTGAAGGGAAACTGGATTTGAGCAAGGCCAACATTCTCAACACCCTAGGGTGAAGGGGAGTTGACAAAGTCCTCCCCAGCAAGCCTGTCCTCTGAGTCTTTTAGTTCAGCAGCTACACTATCTTCTCTTAACTGGCTGACAAAGGTCTGGTGTTTAATTTGTTTTCAGAAAAAATCTGAGGATGAGGAGCCTCAGAATGAAAGTAAAGAGTCACAGGTCTGCTCTTACTCACCCTTCCAAAGATTCTGGATGAGCCCCCAGAAATGTGTGGCGTTTTTGCTCCTGTAGTTCAGTGAGCTGGAGAGAGTGGCACCCAGGGATTCATTCCTCCCCTCCTGTAGTGGCTACTTCTTTCCTGTTGTTTGGGAGTGTTACTGCTGTTTTTACTCCTGCTGCCTGCAGCTCAGTGAGCAGGAGTGTTACAGCTCTTTCACTTCTGCAGTTGGGTGAGTTCTGGGTTCTGGTCTTGTGACCAAGAGGAATAAGGTACACAGACATCAGAGAGTAAGTAAGGAAGAGTAGAATTTTATTGAGCAACAGAAAGAATGCTCTCAGCCATGAGATGGGACCTGAAAGCAAGTTGCCATCTGTGAGGCTAAGTCCAGGGGTTTTATGGGCTTAGAATGGGGAGATGTGTGCTGTTTGGTCCATGGGTAGTCTTGGAAAAAGCATCATTTGATTGCTTAAAAGGCATAATTCAGAATGAACCGAGAGAGTGGGTAAGATGGGGATAGGAGTTCTCACCCTGGGCATGGACTCTATCTAAGACCGGGAGCTTGGTTTTCAGGCTTTAAACTGTCCTTGGCTTGAAGGTTGGGTTTCGCCAGGGACTCATCCCTATCTGCCTAGAAATTTGTCTGTCTCCTGTTGCTATCAAAGGTAGCCAAATGTGACAATCATAGAAGTTCAAAGGAAAGTTTATGTCAACAATAGAGTTTCATTTTGAGCAGAGAAAAAGGCTCACTGGTTTCAGGGACCTGTAGACCATTTGTGGTCTTACCAAGAGGCTGAAAGGGTAGGGGAAGAGAGCCAGGGTTGAGTGCAATGAAAAATGCAAGTTAAGGAAACAAATATATTCAGAAAAGAGATTTTCCAGAATTTAACTATTAATGGAAGGAAAGAGTAGGGAAAGTGAGAATAAAGAATGAGGAATATTTGATTAGTTTTAAAGCTAAAGAGAAATGTCCATTTCAGAAAGAGGTGAGAGAAAAATATCCAATCACTTAAGCTAATTAAAAAGGCAAGAGAGAAGTGCATCTATTAAAAAGGAGGATAGCTATGTGAGGGAAGTACATCCCCTGTAATACAAAAGGAGGAAGAATGGAAGAATACATGGGGGCCCATAAACATGGGCTCAGAGGATACATCATGTGATTTGGAAGGGTTCCTGTCTGAGGGCTTCTATGTTGGTAAAGCAGAAGGTAAATCTATTTGCTGAGAAAATTGATGAGATATTTTTTAACTTGCAGAACCCTTTCCAAGCACTCTAGAAATTACTAAAAAATAGAACAGGAAAGAGATATTAAGAGATATGTAGAGTTATTAAGTCAAGTAAAAGCAATAATATTGAAAAGCCAGATGGTTAATGTTTAACATATAATTTTAAATTTCCATATTTGCATAATTTTCATAGATTACAACCACTTCCCTCTCCATTTCATTCAAGCTTCACAACAACAATAAACTTCAAGACCTCTATTATGTAACTACTTCATTTAAATATACTAAATGATATCAATTACAATTAAATTAACAATGATCTTCCCATTAAGAGACAATCATCATTAACATTTTTCTGTATTTGTTCCTATATATGCTATCATAGATATGTCTTCCAAAGGACCCAAACTGGCCCAAACTGTACATTTAGTTTTGTAATATAATTTTTAAAATTGAAATATTAATTTTGTACATTTTCTACACTAAGATTATAATCAGCATTGTATTATATCAGTGTACTAATTTGGGAGGAAATAATTTTTACAGTATTGATAATTCCTATATTTTTCTATTTTTTAGGATTCTTAGGGAAGGTTAATAGGTTTCTTAATACTGTCTTGTGCAGAAGTCTTCAAGATCTTCTTCATGGCCAGCCCTATGGTTTCATTCTGTACTGCACGCTTCATTTTCACAACCCCATCTGTTCTTTCCCTTCTCCAACTTTTGAAAGCCACATTTATTTGAAAGATTTGGGGAGTAGGTAGAAATTGTTATTCTTCTGAGGAAATGTCTTGATTTTTTTGTTAGCCTGTTTACCTCAACTGGTGGAGTTTAGTTCTGAGGTTATTGAACATAGTTATGACTCTTCACTTGCTTTATTATAGAGGAGTTTTGTGATTAGCAACTTTCACCTGCACAGTGCCTTCCATACTGAGAATAAAGAATAATTCTTATTTGTAATCATCTAGCTGTTTATGCAGCCACTACAAGATGACAGTGTGGCGATGTTAATGAGGAATTACAATTCTATACGGCAGTGTTATGAAGGAAAGATACTTTTGGATCCTTAGATTTATGTTTCAAATAATGCCCTCTTTCTTTGGCGACTCTTATTGTTAGATTAACTCATCACCAAAACCACATTTGAGTAGGACACTAAATGAATATTTTCTTTAAAAACTTCTAAGGACTTACACAAAATTGTAATCTTGTTATTTTTAAAATCAAGGAGTTGAAATAGGAAAAACAGGAGTGGGGAATAGGAGGAAAAATAAAAGAAATGAAAGTAGACATGACAAATTTTAACTTTCAGCAAATAAAATTGAAGCCAAGTTTTTGTGAGACTTAGCAAACAACCTTTACCCGATGCTGTGATCCAGATATAGAAAAGAACACAAATACTCTTCCCGGTGGGAGCTACTAGGATCCTAGGGCAAACCTTTCAGTTTGACTTTAAATTCTCAGATATTGGTGTATTTTCATTGTTTATTCTCCCTTTTTCTCTGTGATAAATAAGTCGTGATCACCATCTTTCCCCTAGTCTTCCCTTTATGTAACATCCGTATTTTCTACATATTCCATTTCTTCATGCACATCTGAAAAAACGTGAACTAACATATATTTCAAAAGTTACTGTAGTCTTTATGGGTTTTTTGTTGTTGTTGTTCTTAGAAATAATTACTATTCCTTAGTAAATTTCTGGAAAATCACTGATAAATAATTGTTTAAAACTACCTATGGTAAAATTTACTGATATTTCTTCTACTTTAAATTTTTAATGACTTCATAAATTATAACTTAATTGATACAGTAATAAATGAATTATGGAGGACAATAAATTAAGATAAAATCTCATCTGATATGAGAACAATCAACTGTGAACTAAAAACAAGTCAAAACCTGCGCGTAGAAACTTTACCTTCAGCTAAAAATCTCCTAAAATCATTGAGTTTTGAGTCAGTATACATTCTAGAATGTAGTCACGTTGCAACGGCAAGTTAAGAATGTCTCCAGTTTTTGAATTGAGAACTCCCTCCTGTCTGTGCTTTCTGATAGGGAAAATGAGAAAAGCTTTTGGATTAGCCATTCTGAAACTTGACAATACGATATGTAGGATAGTTGCCCACAAGCAAATGCTTCAAGGGATATGAGAGAATACTAATGTACTTTTCCTTTATTATAGGAGTTCCTATGTGTTCCATGTGTATCTTTCTAAATATTTAAGTGTCAGGTTCACTTGTTTACTCTAAAATGTAGATATACTGATATTACTCCATCTACATTAACTTCCCAGTCTTTTCTGTCATCATTTAAAGACAGTGTAAAGATTAGTGCACACTGTGTAGTCATAGCATATTCATTTAGTCAAATTCTCATTCATTGCAATAATTCAATGAAGATGTGTTGACAGCCCTTAGGTGTTAGATGCCCTAAGCAAGGTCCCACAGAGTGCAAAAGCTAATGAGTCTCTCAGTTAAGAAGGTTGCAATCTGTAATATAGTAGGAATGTACATTTATAAATTACTGCTTCAGTATATGGATGCAATAGTAGCTGTATAAACAATCTTAGAGGAAGGTAAAAATTAGTCCAGGATATCCAGGCCTCTTGAAAGGTAAAATTTGAACTCACTCTAAAAGTGAGTATAGACTTGCCATGGGAAAGAGAAATGAGAGGCATTTCAGCATGGTATGCCATGCTATTTCCTATCTCTAATTTACCCAATGACTCACAGAGTGAAGAATTATATTGGCAGAAGTTTAGTGTCTGTGTCAGGAAGGAAGCAAAGTAACTAAAATGGTAGCTTGGGAATGTTGTTTGTGAAGTTAAGAAATTTTGACTTTATTCTGTAGGTAGTAAGGAGTCAATAGGTTTGTGAGCAAAAAATAACATGATCAGATGCTGGCCTTAGGAAAATACTCAGGTAGCAGTGTTAGGGGTGGACTTGAGTAAAAAGAGACAAGAGTGCAATTTTGAAAGCAGTTGCAAAATCCCTTATGAGATATATTGAGGACTTCAATGAAGTCCTGGATGGAAAGGAAGTTACAGACGAGGGTACTGAAAAACAACAACAACAACAAAAAAAAAGAGTCACTCATTTAATAGCTAGGAAGGCCATTTCTAGTTCAATGGTGGAAAATAGAACATAGATATTGACTCTTTAGAATTAAAGTGATTTGAGATAATATACCAAATACAGATAAGTCTTTAAATAAAATTGATTATAAAAAGAAGAAGAAAAATGGGGAAGTAATTTAAGCAAAAGAGGAGGAAGACATTGGAAAATTTATGTGTTTGTTTGCTTGTTTAATAAAAATGCTGGCTTGTCCATGGAAAGGTTAAATCTCAGTTTTATCTGTGTTGTAACATGTGGCTGATGTGAAGTTTAGGCATGAAGTGAATTATGTCATTTTTTGGACTATCCTTTTGAGACTGTTTTAAGAAGCCACCAAATAAAATGAATGTTTATACTTTGTACATTAGCGGTGAGAAATCTACAGCCAGCATAGAGGAACGTTTTCAGAAGTATACAATCTTATTTATGGTTTATTGATGATTTTTTCTACAGGCAGAAAAATCTGTAGTGGCTAACTCCTACCTTCCTTGAATCTGAATGGTTGTTGAACAAGAGGGGTGCCTGAGTACAAAAATAAAGTGATGAGTTTACATGGCATCGAATTTGCTTACTAAGAGTGAGGTTTGCTAACATTTTCATTGCCATGCCTCTCCTTGAGTGAGTTGCAATTAGGCTGATCCAGGAGAAAAATACCAGTCAAATGAGCTTTACTGTTGAAATGCTGGTGGATAATGGTGAAACTAATGTGTTACAAGTCTGGCCATAACATAATAAAATGTTATTAATTTTTTTCATGTTCAAGATATTTGGGTATTATCAACACAAGCATGCTTAGTTAAACTGTAATGGGAAATATACAAAGCTTTTCAACTCAAGTACTACTTAAATTCTCATACTATTTACCAGGGAAAGATATAAAAAATTGTTTTTAAATTCTTAGGGAAGTCTTTTAAACATGTGGATATCAAGCTACTATTTTTGTATGTAGTCTATTCCTATCCATTTTGTTCCAGCTCTTCATTTGTGTTGTGAGATCTTGCTGGGCAAAATGCTATTCCTGTTACTGACTACAGATGCACTAAATGCCTATAACGACACATTTAACTCCCATGATTGTCTAATTTTACTTTCCCTACACTGGAAGCTCCTCCAGTTCCAGGCTTTCTTTATAGCTCTAGACAGATATAGCTAGAACTCAATATGTGTTTAAAGGCAGTGAGTTCTTTGGTATTGCTTTTTTGAGGCTACTTTATTTGAAAGTGAAACGTCAATTTTTATGTAATACATTTTCATTTTATTGCAGAAAGCGAGAAAATCCTTTTAGTTACTCAAATCTGTCTGAGTGTTTTGTGTTACATATCATTGAGGAATTGGACGTCAGTGTAGTATAGGACTTTTTCCCATATAGTAAAAATACTTGATAGCTGACGATTTTGCTTCATAAGATTCTACAGTCAAACTTTCTCTCAACCTACTATAATGGTTCCTGGCACACAGAGTTCTAACTCTTAATGTTATTTCTTGCATCATTTTACACCTTTTAAAATGTCCTCAATGACTCAAATCCTTGGCCTTTGGAATGTGTTTTGTTAACTGGAAAGATGTAAACAGCTCATTTAACTTGACCTTCAAATGTTCCTTCCTTCCTCCTTTTGGTATGAGCACAGCACAGGCCGTTAATATCTGTGATAGCCATGAAGTGGCATCCACCTCCCCCAGCTCTTCCCCTTCGTGATGCCAGTCATACTTCGTCAGTACTGACAAGCAATTATTAGTCTTTGTTTCCTTTATACTGTATATTGGCAAAACAATCATTGAAAGGAATTGTAGAGGGAGAAACCATTATCTTTGCACTATTGTGGTAACACAGCTTTTAGGCTTGCTGAGAATATCCATTAGTTTTGTCCTCTTATCTAAAAACGATTTCTTCTTTGCTTTGTATTGCTCTGGGAGTTGAATATTTCACCAACTTCTGCCACATTAGGGATGGATATCTTTATTTCTTCAATAACTGGGGTCTTTTCCCTATTGCCCTCTGTTCCATGCTTAAAGGCATTCTTAGTACATTTCAATTCCAGTTGTATTAGCTGTAATTTGGGTACTTTTAAAAAGCCTATTTGATTCTCAAGAGCTTTTTCCATCTTTTTTTATTGGTCTGACCTCAGTCTACTAAGGCAAATTGGTTCCGAGGTATATTCTTATAGACTGAATGTGTACAGATAGCACAGGGACACTTAGCTAGGTGCTTTACTCAAATTACAGCAAAGAAACTTTATCTTTGAAGTTTTTTTATTATATCAAGCCTTGGAAGTAGGGCAAGTTTTGCTTAGTAAAGTTATTCTTTCAAATTTTATCATAAACTCTCAAGATCCATGATTTCTTAAAGATTTTACCTTTTGGAAATAAAGGTAGACCACCCAAATGACAACAAACAAAGGCAGTTATTCAGAGCTTGCTGTATCAAAGGAGTCAGCCACCATGACTTAAATTTGGCAGAGACTCAAAGACAGGCTGTGGATAGAAGCCATTTATAGTGATAAAAAATAAAAGGTGTATAGTGATAAAAAATAAAGCCTTTAGATATGCACTGTTGGAGTTTGTTGGCATGGGGAAGCTGTAGGTAGGCTACCTAGAAGCAGGACATCCTATGCAATTGTTTGAGGAACATTTTGGGCTTCGTCTAGTTCCTCCTGAATTGGGGGTGGGACAAAGCAGTAGGAAAGCTGGCAGCTATTGACAAAGGCCTGACCATTCTGGGCCAATTACTACAGAGATTGTGGTGTGGCTTCTTGGGCTGGTTATATCACAGGTTGTAGGTCAGAGTTCTATGGCTAGGATTTTTTTTTTAATCTAAAAATCCAGTAATAACAATGCATTGTACTCTGCTAAAAAGTGGCTAGGTACTATTTATATCTATTGGATATAAATAGGGTTGGGTTGCAATCTATTTATTCTTTTTTTAACCTATTGCCATTATTACTCTGTGAAAAAATAAAAAAAAAACACTTGATTGAGATAATGCATTTCATGGCTAGCTCTTGTGAAAGAGTTTCACTTATTATAATCATGGCTTTGTAGTCTACATAACCTTGAAAAAATCATTCAGCCTCTCCAAAATGTATTCTATTAGCTATATTGGGAAATATACAATCATATTATTCCTGTGCTCTCTGTCTTTAAAATTGTTAGATCATTATAGTTTTATAGAAATACAAGTGAGAAAAAATTTTTAAAAATACACCACTAAAAGTCATTAGGATTCTAAACACAGGATAGAATTTTCAGAGAAGTATGAAGCTAAGTACTTTCCAGATGGGTAATTTTTATCGTACATACAACAGGGACAGGATGTGGAAGAGGGTCTCTATGGACCATGACATATTGGGTAGCAGGCAGGGACTAGGAAGGGTTTGCTTCCATCTATCAGTAACATATGCAGATAGCATACTATTCATTTTGAGAAGGAAGGGCAACCAAATTTTAGGTGTCATCTGTGGAGAAATGGAGACAATGATTATCAAGGTAAAAAGCTGCCTATGTTGGATTCCATATTTTTCCTGATCACGTTTCCTGACTTCAAGTTGATATAAAGGTAAACTCAAAATTATTGTATTAAACATTTCTTGGCTTCCTTAGTCATAGCTTAGATATGTCTTGATAAATGTATTTCTAAAGATTGACTGACTCTCATGGCTGTTCTGACTTCCTATCCTCATCCTACTCTATTAAATAAGCAATTACATTACACTATTACAAAACTACAGAGAGTATCAATAAACTTTTTTTAAAAACTCAAAATGATAAATAAAATGGTTATCATTTTGAGTTATACCTTGTAGACTTATAGGTAAAGAAAATTGTTATAAGTAATCAGTCAATATTTCACTGTGTGAAAATTCTATTACATAAAAAGTATTTTTTCTACTGGAAAAAAATTATTCTCAGTAGAGAATAAAACTTGGCATAGACTTTTGTATGTTACATAAATTTCTAACTGAAGTTTTAGGATAGGCATAGGTTTATTCTGCAGTTTTAGACATTAGAATTATAATTATACATGTTTGCATTATATATATTTTCTGTGGATGAATTTATATTGACTATTGACTGGACAGTGATAAGCATTAAGGAAAGAATAGTTTAGGAAAAGTTTTGAATCTTTTATATAATGTTATAGAGATGAGCTTTCAGTCACTTATGCTATCCAAATCTCAAATAAAATATGAGCGAATCTTGGTCTTAGTGGCCTTTGTCATTCTTCCCATTGTGTATGATCACAATGCTAGGTAGAAATAAAAGACACACTTTTTTGTTGACTGAAATGCCCTGCAGATGTAAAATAAATGTTCCCAACTTAAGGCCTTTTAGTACAGAAAAAGTTCCAGAGTGAATACTCCAAAGATGGGTGCCCATTGTACTCAGTATAAGGACCTGACATTCATGGTATTTTTGCACTTGGATTGAATTATTGATTTTTAAAAAAGGAGAAACTAAAGGAAGAAGAAAAGAAGGTAGAAGTAGGATGGGAAAGATGCCCAAAAAATGAACAAAATAACAGAAAGAGGCCTGATTCTGAAAAGACCATAGCCGCTGAATGAGTCAGATTCAAGCTGTGATGCTTAATCTGGGCCGTTACTCTTTGTTCTCAGCTCCTTTCTGGTTCTAGTCATTTTGATAAAATATTTTAAAATTATTTTGCCTTTCATATATTGATAGCTCTAGTTGGCAGAACTAGGCATTAACAGGTGTAATCATTGTTGCTTTCTATTTAAGTGAGAGTAATTCTCTCCTTGCACCCACAATATTTTCTTTTTATCACAACCTTTAAACATACCCAGAGATTAATTGTGCATGCCAGGATTCTAAGAAATGAGAGATTTAGTCTCTATTTGTAGATTCAACCTCGCTTTTACATTATGTGAAGTTTGTTCACTGAGAACTTGAAACCAGACCAAATAAACTGGGCAGCTTGAAAAACAGACAAACAAACAAACAAAAGCTGAACATAGATGATCAAGGTAAAAACTTGAGTGTCAATCTCTTTATCACTCACTGGTTAATGTTCTTGGCTAGATTACCTTCTTTTTCCACTCTTGTACAAGTTCCAATTAAATTTTTTATTTTGACATCAAAACCTGGCTTCCTGAGTGTCTTGAATAAATACAGATTGATAAGCACTTTGGCCAATTATATCTGATAATTCTTCTCTACTTGTTACTTGATTTTTGCATCAGTGATAAAATATCATATCTTTAAAGAGGAAGTTAGGTCACACTGTCTCCTAACTCCTTGCCTTCATTCATGCATTTATTCACTCGTTAAATCAGTCTGTTTCATTATTGAGGCCTTTCCTCTCCTGTATGGCTACATTTTATTCTCAGGAGAGCAGTGAGAGATGTCTTTTTAAAATATAGATTACTAAAAATCTGCCTTGAATTCTCTTGACACTTGGAAAAAAATTATAATATCTTTATCATGGAGTTAAGGTGTGAAGAGCAAATATGATCTCAGTGCCTTGACCTTTTATCTAATCTCTCTCCTTTCTTGCTGTGCTTCAACCACCACTGCCTTTTTATAATTTCTAGAAGCTAAACTTGTATATTCCTTAGCATTAGTGCTAGTCCGTTTCATAGAAAGTTCTTCCCCCAATTTTCTATGGCTCACTCCTTCCTGTGATAATTATTTCCTTAAATGTCACTTCTTCTGAGATGCTCTCTGTGTTTCTTCAATCACTGCATTCCTTCAATATTGTACTAGGGGTTGTAGCCAGCACAAAAAAAAAAAAAAAAAAAACAAGGAAAGAAAGAAAAGTTCTAAGAATTGGAAAGGGAGATACGAAACAGTCATTTAATAGCAAGTTGTTTATGTGTGGTGAAAAATTTGAAAGAACCTATAAATACACTATTTGGATCAGTAAATGAATTAGCAGAGCTACAGAATTTGAGGTAATTATACAAAAAAAATTTGTATATTTTTATAAACCAGCAAAACACAATGAGAAAATGAAACAATGTGAACACCTTCATTAACATAAAAATAACGAATTATCTTGGGATAAATGTGAAAAAGAAAAATAAGACCTCTACATTAAAAACTATAAAACATTATTACAAAAAGTTTTTTTCTGAAGACCTGAGTAAATGGAAGGATATAGTATGTTCATTGGCTTGGGAGTATTCCAAAAATTTTTAAAGTATCAGTTTATTTCAGGTTGATCTACATATACAGTGCCAACAGAAATTTCCATATGTATATGCATATTTTTGTGTGTGAATGGTTTGAAAGACAATGAGCTGTTTTCAAAATGTATATAGTAGTTATTCAAAGAACCAAGGAAAGCCAATATTCCTTTGAAGAAGAAGGATGAAACTTTCAATATGTTGTCAGAAGACAGGACAGTAGTTATATTTAGGGAGGAAGGTGGGATATTGGTTGAGAGGGGACAGACAGGGATGCCACACTACTAAGATGCTAGCCTATTTCTTGGTAAGAGTCACCATTAAAAAAATGAGTTCAATTAGTAGTAACTCATTGGCTCTATACTTACCTTTTGTGCGCAATTCAAAAATTTTTAAAAACTCTTTAAGAAACATTACATGTGGATATTACGTGTACTCTTTGATTTAGTTCTGGTTTGAAAAAAACAAGCTGCAGACACATTTTGATTACTAATAGAGGAATTTGAATAAAGATTTTTGCATTCTATAATGTTAAGAAATTACTATTAATTTTGTCATGCATAACAGTAGTGTTGTGGTTGGGTGAAAATGTCCTTATTTTCTTGGCAATATATACTAAAATATTTAGGGTTAAAAATACATAGTTTGTAATTTTCTTTAGAATGTTTCTGCAAAAGAATTTTTAGTACACAAAATATGGCAAGACTTTAACTGCTGTTGAAATTTATTTATGGCTATTTGTTTTCCCATTACAATATTCGGTATACTTGAATGCACAAAAAATTGTATAATAATAATAATTAAATTAGAATGTGGACTAGATTAGTTCCCTGCAGAATTAGCAACCAAAAGGTAATTATTTCTGAAATTCAAGATGAAATTTTATCAGTCAACAAATATAATAGAATTGAGTACAGCAAAACTTAAGCAATATGTTAGTGAAATAGACATAATCCATTCAACTGATTTCTACTTAACTATAGTGTTTATAGTAGCACTTTTTGGTCTTATACATTTTATTTTGATAATTTTTTTCCATGACTCATATTGCTTTTCCGTGGAATGAGGGGAGATGTTCATAATTTAAACATTAGTTATCAGACTTCAACTGCAAACAGAGTATTTATGATTGAGTCTTACCTGAACTGCTCCTGGGTTAGAATTTTTTAAAAAATAAAACCTGACATTTGGTTACTTTAGTTTGATTTGTTCTTTTCTTTTAAAATGTAGTATAATAGATGCTGGGCATATGATGGGGCAAGGAAATACATCAGCTGATTATTGGTTTCTGGTTACTTGGAGTAATCATGTCTGTCGTAAAGGGGAGTGTTTAGGACATTAAAGGCACATTGAATGTACCTCTTGGATGGAAACTTTCTTCTAATTCCTCCAGTTTTGGCTAACAAAGGGTCATCTTGTTGAACTAGCAATTCAATTTCAATGCTTTTGAAAATGTTCATTTTTGTTTGTTTTTAGAAACTGGAGAAGAAAATATTTTTGTGAGAAGGTCTTGCCTGAAGTCAAATTTGATGTAATTCTTATACAAGCTTAGTAAATACGGGCAAGACAGACAGAAACCTAGTTTTATTTGTTTGTTTAATAGCAATCTACCAAAGCTTGTAGATATTCCTGGAGCAGATGCCTCAAAATCTGTAATTATAATTCAGACTAGTGTTTAGGGATTTTTTTTTTGAATTAACATTAACATCTTTCTCCAATAAGAATAAGTGTCCATTAGAATATGATGTTTTCTGCAGGCTGTTCTTATTTCCAGCCAAGAAGCTTTATACAATATTTACATTCACCCTTGTTCTTGTAATCACACCTTTCCTTGAAGCCATTAGCAGTATTGAGGAAATGATTCCTTCGTTCAGAATTTGTCTTCCAGCTAACTCCGAAATTGTTACCACAGAATAGACCACATTCTCTCCCCTCCATGATCAGTACATTTAGATCTAAGAATTTAAAGCCTAAGAAATGTTAAATGCTACACCAAATAAACAGAATCCTCAATTTAGAAACTCTTAATTGTCTGTACTAATGGAGGTTTGCATAACCTAGATAAATCGAAGCCAGGGGAAACTTGCAGCTTCTCTCAACATCTGATTTTAACTCTCAATTTCTCATCTTTCTCTCTTCCCTTAAGCTAGATCTCAGCAGTTGAAAATGAGCAGCAGAATTCAGCTGTTTTGACCTTCTCTGTCTTCCTTTCTTTCATCATCTTTCTGAGTTGAGAGTGAAAACGAAGTAGTGTAGCTACTTTGGCAAAACAGGGTATAATTGTTTCATACAATTCATATTTCAATACTGGATGCTGGAGATTTCCTCATTTGCTTTATCTCAGCATAAAACAGTTTTCTAGTTATATTATGGTATAGCCCATTGATCAGTAACACTGATCTACCTCTCTCTCTCTCTCTGTCTCTGTGTGTGTATGTGTGTGTTTGTGTGTGTGTGTGTGTGAGAGAGATTGCTTTCGATATTTTGTTTGGTCAGAGAAAGAGGGCAGTGCACATAGTGGGCTAGTGAACATTCTGTACTTAGCTCCAAGTGCCTAATCCAAACAACACAATAACATTTCAGTTCCATAATAGTTAGCAGAAATCATTATCTGTTATTACTCAAGAAAATGATGAATTGTTTTGATGCCTCATTCTCAGCCATCCAAACAAATATTTATATTGCACTATTCACATCATAAGGCAATAGGTGGTATATTGGATTGATTTTTCTGTCTTAATAGTGGAATATTCTTGCCAAGATGAACCAAGAAAATTATCCTGAAATAGCTGATCTATAGTGTGTTATTAAAGGCTACTGAGGTGGTTACTGTAAAGTCCCTATGAATAAATTTATGTTTTTCAGGACTCTTCAGATATTTTAAGTCATTCTCAAGTTTGTGGACAAAGATATTTATTCTTATAGTGATAAGTACGTGCATTCATTTTTGTCTCTGGGCCATTTTCTGGTGACATGCAAGGTCATTTACAAATAAATGGGAATATCTTAGCAAGCAATATATTAATAAATACGATCCAAGCTCTAATGGAATCGGCTACATTTATAAAACACTGAAGGTGTACCTGGCATTGATCTATAAATAATTTAACCGTGTTAACTTATTTTGTCCTCAGAATAGCTCTATGAGGTAGGTATTAATATTAGACATATTTTACAGATGATAAAACTAAGGCAGCAGATAGTTTCATATTGTCCTCCGTGTCTGCAGAAGCTATGAAGCCCGGATTCAAATCAGAGTGGATATAGAGTTTACTCCCTTTATTATGCTATGTTATCTCTCAGTGTGAGTATATGGGGCTTACATTCTAGTGTGGTAATGATAAAAGATAAGAAAACCAGTAAGAAGATAAATAGATGTTTAAAGGGAAAACAATTCTAATTATGATCCTTTTGAATGTTTCTAACTTTCAGATAATTAGAACTAGAAAAAACAATGACCATTTGAAGGGAAAAGATTTAAGTACTATATTGTACAGCATAGGAAGAAAAACCAAGTAATCTCAGGATGCTTGCTGTGATTTGATGAGGTGTTTCTCTATTTCAGACCCTTGAAAGGGGGAGTTCTGTCTATCTGAGGATGGATGAGTGTATTTTATCCCTTCCTCTACTTTATATCATGTTACATTTGCTAGTTTCTCAGGATGTGGAAACTTTGTGAATAAAGGTAATTTTCTTCTCCATCATTATGTAACTACACCACAGGAAACAGAGTTTTCTGGGTCATCTCAGCAAGGGAAAAGACATCAAGCTCTTTTATAGTGTAGCTTAGAAGCAACATATGTCACTCCCACCTACATGCCATTGGCCAACCCTACGTGTATGGTCCTGTCTCACTCCAAAAGGACTAAAGTAACTGGGACATCAGAGGGCATTTTTTGGTGAGAACCACTGTTTCTGTAAAAGTCCATTCTTCTTGTCATTAAATATCCCTTTGCTCCATTCTAAACTTATAACACACTCCGTCCTCTCCAAGGGATTCTCATCAACCCCAAGTCAACCCAGTTGGCATTCTGAGCTCAAAGTCAAGGACATCTGAGTGATGTGCGTTGTTTTCTGCAGCAAATTTGGAAGTGGCATCTCTAAGTCTAGAAACTAATAAACCCCAAAGAGTTGCCTGCCCATTGGGTAGTGAACACTGTAAAGTGACAGTACAAGGACTAGATCCACAGGAAACATTACAATGTGGGAAGAGGAAGAATGAGTGTCACAAAATAGTCATGGTACTTAATATTTTTCAGATCCCATTGAACTAGGTAATGTGAGGACTTGTTACTCTGGGAATAGGGATTGTTCCTTAAATGCAACCTAATTGTGCTCACTTGTCTATGTTCTTAATGGTTGCTGGTTCTACTGCAGGAATATTGTTTCTTTTCTGTTATCCTCCTTGACCCCATCTGAAATAAACATTGGGGGAAATGACCTAATTGGAAGCTGAGCAGCTTTCCCAATTCACTTTCTATTGCATGAAGGTTAAATCTGGAGCAGATATAGAACTTTCTAGTCCACACTTGTGTTTTGTTTGGCAGGTCAATTTTTTCAAAGTTATAATGTTTGTTATATTTATGATTCCAGTCCATTCCATGTGCTAATAACAATCCTACAATACTTTCCTAACCATAATTCTCAGATCATTTCTAGTCTGCATTTCTGCCTTTGTATCTGTCTCTCTTGATATAAAGAGCATTACCTTGACAGTGTCAAGCTTTCTCTTAATCATATTTTGCCCTGAGCTAAAAATTTCAAAAACAGGCAAAAATAATCTACAGTATTAAAAATCAAGACAGTGGTTACCTTGGTGGATGGAGACACAGGGAGCATGAGGGATATTTCTCAAGTGCAGGAAACATTATATTTTTTGATCTGGTTACACAAGAGCATTTACTTTGTGAAAATTAATCAGGCTATATATGATTGGTACACTTGTATATGTTCATGTTATATGTCAATAAAAAAAATTTACTTTAAAAATACCAAATGGAGTTAATCTTTCTATACTGATAGGCTAGCTAATTCAGACCACTCTAACTTAGAACAACTTCAATAGTAGACAAAAACAAGTAAATACACATATGTCCTTTTGAAGAACATAGGTAACAAGAAAATGAAGAATTGCAGATCAATATCCGGGAGAAAAGCAAAAAAACCCAGAGAGTTGGGTGTAACATCTGGGTAGATTTTCCAGTAAAGATATCTGTTTTTTCCTAAATAGACAACAGAAGATGAGAAGAACTCCCAGAGAGTTCTCTCCCTTCTGCTGCTGTATAAGAGCTCAATCAAGATGGCCAGGCTGTCTGTGAACCAGGAAACAGGCCCCCACCAGACACTGAATCTGCCAGCTCCTTGATTTTGGACTTTTCAGCCCCAAGAACTGTAAAAAATAAATTTATGTTGTTTGTAAGCCACCCATTCTTTGGTGTTCTGTTATGATAGCTCTAACAGAAAAGACACTCACACTGAACTAATTGTCTACAACAGGTAAAGTGAATCCTCTCTGAGGAAATTTAAGACTATGTGGAACCTTAAGTTATCTACGATTTTTTTCATGTGCAATGTCTATCACTTTTAAATAAAAGCATAAAAGGAGACCAAATTTTATTCTTCAAAATGAAAAGAAACAACAGACTATATAAAAGAATCTATAGAAAATCCAAGTAATTATCAGAAACAGACTTTAAATTAACCCTGAAAACACCGAGTGCTGAAAAAGACCTGGAGCAGTGGGATCTCGGGTGCAATTTCATCTCACTGACAGGTGTTAAAATGGAAACAATCACCTTGGAAAACAACTTGGCACTATTTTATAGAATTGAGCATTAATACTCCCTTTAACTCAATGATTTAATTGCTTACTATAATACCCAAGAGAAATTCAGTCAGAAGACAATCTAGGATTTGTAGGATATGAAACTTGTGTAATAATGAGAATACAAATGAATAAAATAAATATAAAATTATAAATTCAAATTAGGTGCAATTCTTTAAAGAATTTATTCAAGTGGGATATCTGAAACTTAATCTTCATGAACTTTACATGAACTTGACGTTAACATACTATAGCCTGTTAAAAGACATTAGCAGAGAAAGAATTGATAAAACAAAAGGAAACAAAACCAGTGCTATGTAACATGGGGTAACAAGGACAAAGCAGGAGGATCCAAAGAATCAGTGAATGATGGTTTTTGAATGAAAAAATGATCTGCGTAGGTATACATACAGTGCAATAAACTGCACATATCTTTTATATATACTATGGGTTCTGACGTATGTATACATGTGTGAAAGCATCACCCCAATCAAGATAGTGAATATATCCATTATCCCCCCATATTTCCCTCATACAGTTTTTAATCCTTCACTCTCACCATGCTGCCTCCCACATCCTCCTCCAGGAAACCACTGAGCAACATTATTTCACTATAGATTGGATTGCATTTTCTAGAATTTTTAATAAATAGAATCTTAGAACGTGTACTGCGTTTTTATCTGGCTTCTTTCTCTCAATGCTTTTGTTTTGAAATTTATGCATGTGATTGGGTATATCAGTAGTTTATTTCTTTCTATTGCCGAGTAATATTTTATTATATGTATAAACCACAGATGGTAGATTCACTTTCCTTTTGATGGGAATTTTGGTTGTTTCCAGTTTGTGATCATTACTGATAAAGCCCTTATAAACATCTGTGTAAAAGCTATAACCTTGACTGGGAAAAATTGGTCACAAAAGGGAGGTGAGGTGCAGATCCCAACTACACTGGGAAGGGGAATGGTCCTTTTGCCTGCTTCATTGGAGTTTTAGAAGGGACAGCTGAGATGCCAGGATTAGATATATGCCTTCATTTCTCTTGGGGAAATACCTAAGAATGGAACAACTATGACTGATTGTTGGTGTATGTTTAAGTTTTTAAGACACTTCCAAATTGTTTCCAAGGTGATTTTAACCTTTTGGAATTCCCAAAAATAATGCATGAGAGTTCTAAGTGGCTCAACTTTATCCCAACACTTTGAATTCTCAGTTTGTTTAATTTTAGCTATTTTAATAGGGCATAGTGATATCTCATTATAGTGGTTTTAATTTGCATTTCCCTAATGACTGATAATATTGAACACTTTTTCATGTGCTTATTTGACATCTATATATCTTTTTGGTGACATGTCTGTTCATATGTTTTGCCTATTTTAAAATTTTATTGTTTTAATTTTCAGGTTTGTGAGTTATTTATATATATTCTGGATATAGGATTTTTATCTGATCTTATTTGCAAATATTTCTGCTCTCATAAAGTTTACAACCTGTGCAGCAAGAGTTGTAGTATCCTCAAGAAGACTGCTTATAGCAAGATACTATAAAAAGAGTACAAAAAACACAGAAACAATTTTTTTCTTTTTTGGGGGGGGGGGGCAGGATCTCTCTGTTACCCAGGCTGGAGTGCAGTGGCACTATCTCGGCTCACTGCAACCTCCACCTCCTGGGTTCGAGTGATTCCCCTGCCTCAGCCTCCCGAGTAGCTGGAACTACAGGTGCATTCCACCACACCCAGCTATTTTTTGTCTTTTAGTAGAGATGGGGTTTCACTGTGTTAGCCAGGCTTGTCTCGAACTCCTGACCTTATGTGATCCGTCCACCTCAGCCTCCCAAAGGGCTGGGATTACAGGCGTGAGCCACCTTGCTCTTCCCGTATCTCTGCTTTCTTAAGGTACAAGGATCTTCTCACGGAATGAGCAAGGCAGGATCCTGACCTCTTATTCTTTGATGTTCAACACTATTACTGATGAACTAAGGCAACCCAGATTGAGGAGCTTCTGGAAAAGACAGTGGTGGTCTCCATGTGCATCCCATTACTAAAAAAAGGGAAGGTGGAACTGGTGACTTTGGCAAAGAGCATAAGTTGAGTGAGCTTCACCCTGAAGAAATGAGTATCTTCTCTTACTTCCCAAGAAACTACATGGAGCTGCACAGGGAAGGTCTTGCACAGAACTGTCAGGTGGCTTGGGTTTCCTCAGGTTCTCCAGCAATTCCTTTAGCAATTGGTGTTATGGCTGATCTCAGAATTTTCAAGGGCAAAACCATGGGCCCACTTAAAGAGTTACCAAGGACATTGATGACAGAAACCAGGTGAAGTAGGGAGAGCTACCTAGCAGTCAACAGTGGCAAAGAAACAAACCTGAGTTCTTGCTCTCGTCCAGCAAATAGAAGCAGGGAACATCAAAAAGGTCTGATTTAATGGATCACTTTATGCAGACACAGGAGTCCTGGGAATACTTGGATAGAAGAAAGCTGGGGAATGTTATATTTCTGGCCGTGTTGGCCTTGGCATTGCTTGGAATATCCATTGCATATAGATGTGCGTTTGAATGAGAAAGTCTATAGCAACATATGCCTGTGGGATTTAAAATCCAGGTTCTGCCATGTAATAATCATACGTCCATGGGGAAATCACTAAGTTTCTCTGTGTCCTAGTTCACCCACATGGAAAGGTTGGATATTTCTGTGAGATGAAGAAACCCATCTAAGTATGTGTGTGAATACATATATATGTTCCTTAAGCAATCAGTGATATATATATCTTAAGCAATCGGTGATTCCTTAAGCAATCAGTGATACATATATATATATATGATTTATATATATATATGTATGTGTATGTGTGTGTGTGTGTGTGTATATATATATGAGAGAGAGAGAGATTTTAACACTGAGTTTCTTTGATTGGTAGCTACTACAAATGCAATTTTTTTGAGACAGTGTCTGGCTCTGTCACTCAGGCTGGAGTGCAGGGGCACAATCTCAGTTCACTGCAACCTCTGCCTTCCAGGCTCCAGCAATCCCCCTACCTCAGCCTCCTGAGTAGCTGGGACTACAGGCATGTGCCACCACACCACTAGTTTTTTTTGCATTTTTTGTAGCGACCGGATTTTGCCATGTTGCCCAGGCTGGTCTCAAACTCCTGAGCTCAAGCAATTTGCCTGCCTTGGCCTCCCATAGTGTTGAGATTATAGTAATGAGCCACCGCACTAGGCCAAAATACTTATTTTCATCTGTGATCTATTATATATTTTCCAAATCTCTAATAATGGGAGCATAAAATAAGTGAGTGAGAATATTAGTGAGGGGAATACATTATCATCATGATAGTCTGCTTACTTTAGTTACTATTTCTGAGGGTATATATTGTGTGGAGTGATCAAATGTAACCTCTCAAATACTGGGTTATGCCCTCAATTTTAAAGACAAACCTGCCAGAAAGTACTGATCTTAGCATATCATATTCAATCATGATACAAGGAGGAAAGTCTTAAGAGCTCACACCTCCACAATCAAGGAAAATTTAGCTCCTGTTAGTGCAAATTAGGAAACACTCCTGGCAAGTAGCCCATACAGCCTGTCAATCAGTAAAATGAGGTTGGGTGCTTATTTCTTAAACAATTCAAGTATCAGTTCCAAACTGTGGTTCTCTCAGTTTCAGTAATCCACACTTTCCCCATTACGTTTAATGTTTGGAGTTGGTGCTGTTGCTACTGCCACTGCTGCTCTGCACCACTCCAGTTGATTTGAAACAGAAGCAGAAGCGCTTTATGATGTAAGGCCACTTAATGATTAATTAGTACTTCTCTCATGCAGCACATTAGGAGGAGGCTCTTGCTAGAATCATGATTAACTTCAGAGCTGCAGATGTTGGAACAGTTACCTCGTGGTAATGCTATGTTGCCAATTGATATGTTTAGGTATCTTCGTGTTTGGTGGTTTAATTGCATTGCCAGAACATATTTGCTTCCTTTTATCCTTAAAACAACATCATCATGGAAATCTGATAGATGCCTATGAAAAAAATAGACGTAAACACATTCAACATAAATGTACCAGAGTGCCAGTGTTATTTATATTCATGTTTATGTATATATTCATGTATTTTTCAAACTTCTGCTAGAAATCCATTTGTGAAATCTATTTGAAAATGCAAGACATATGCAAATATATTATATTTCTGATTTGTGTGTGTGTGTGTGTGTGTGTGTGTGAAAACCGTATTTCAAATGTATAGATAAAATAAGAAATCAAAGGCAAGGTTAAAATCTTACAGCCAAAATAGCTCAGAATAGCTGAAAACGGGCTGGTTATAACCATAAAGACCTCTCTTCACTCTGTCCTTAAAATATTTCTTTCAGTACGGTCTCAAACATTGGGGTTGCTGTAGACACAAATTCTAATAACCCATGTGATATTGAAAATCTGACATAGTGAAGATATATTGCAATGCATATGGCTTGAGGGAATAGGTCAGTCAGAGGTTAGCTCATATGTATAGACTTTTAAAAAATATGGTTCTTTATTTTCCACCTAGCTTTAGTCACTGCATTATTTCCTAAGTTTGAATACTTGCTTAGGATAGCATTACTAAATTTAGTGCAGTGTGTATGTGACTTCTTGCATTTCAGTCAATGCAAAGATAAATTTTGTTCTTAATGCATAAGTATTTTCCCTTCATTGTTTTTGCAAACAGTGAGAGAATAAGATGCTTGATAATATCAATTAGCTTTATCCTTGTTGTTGATATTGCTATAAACCATTGTTGATCGCATGAGATTCTCTTAGATGATGGATTGCAGGGATATACCATGAAAATGAAGCTCTGGAGGCAACTTTGTTGAATTATAGAAGAATCCTGTTAAAGCACAATGATTCAGATATACCCAAATTCCCAGAGGTGTGAGGAATAAATAAATTTGAAAGCCATACAATATTACGTAAACCTAATGTGGTATTTTTTTTACCATCGTTACTGTTATTTGTTTTTATTTTTATTACATTGATTTTCCCTTATAAAAGCATGTGTCTAGAACCATAGTTAATATGTCTAAGTTTCTACTGGCCTTTTTCAGAATGTCATCTTAAAATAATCATAGAGAATGTATTTTTCGGAGACTGGCTTCTTTCACTTGGAATGATGCATTTGAGACTTATCCATGATGTTGCTGTGTGAATCACCTGTTCATTTCTGTTTAATTGTTGAGTAGTATTTATTGTTTGACTGTACCACACTTTATCCATTTGCCAGTTGAGGGATATTTGGGCTGTTTCCAGCTTTGACAATTACAATTAAAGCCACTGTAAACAACTGCGTTCAGGTTTTTTAGCGCACTTGGGTAATACCTAGGGGTCAGATTGTTGAGTTGTAAGGTAAGCATATGCTTAATTTTATAAGAAGCTGCCAAAATATTTTCCAAAGTAACTATAATTTTTCATAGCCACCAGGAATGTGTTTCTTATCCTACTCAGTATGTATTACTGATGTTTCTTTGATTTTAGCCATTCTAACAGTTGGGTGGTATTATCTGGTTGTGGTTTTAATTTGTATTAGCCTAATGAAATAAAATGTGGAGCACCTTTATGTGCATATTTGCCATTTTTATGTAATCTTCATTGGTGAAGTGTCTATAAATTTTTTACCCATTTTTAAATTGGATTTTTTAAACAATTGAGTTTTGAGAGGTATATATATATATATATATGTATACACACACATATATGTATATATCCTGGATATAGAACTTTTATCTGTCTCATTTGAAAATATGTTTTCCAGTGTGTGGATTGTCTGTTAATTCTCTTACCAATGTCTTTCAAAGAACAGAGGTACTTAGTTTTTAACAAAGATCATTTATTCTGTTTTTTCTTGTATAAATCATGTTTTTGGGTTTGTATCTCAATCATTTTTGTCTAAATCGTGGTTGATATAGTTTGGCTGTGTCCCCACTCAAATCTCATCTTAAATTCCCATGTATTGTGGGAGGGACCTGGTTACACCTGCTGGTTTTAAAAACAGGAGTTTCTCTACACAGGCTCTCTCTCTTTGCCTGCTGCCATCCACGTAAAACATGACTTGCTCCTCCTTGCCTTCTGCCATGACTGTGAGGCCTTCCCAGCCACATGGAACTGTAAGTCCATTAAATCTCTCTTTCTTTTGTAAATTGCCCGGTCTCAGGTATATCTTTATCAGCGGCATGAAAACAGACTAATACAGAAACTTGGTACCAGTAGAGTGGGGGGGGGGTGTTGTTGAAAAGATACCCCAAAATAAGGAAGTGACTTTGGAACTAGGTAACAGTTCCAAAGAGTTGGAACAGTTTGGAGGGCTCAGAAGAAGACAAGGAAATGTGGGAAAGTCTGGAACTCTCTAGAGACTTGTTGAATAGCTTTGACCAAAATGCTGATAATGATATGGACAATAAAATCCAGGCTGAGGTGGTCTCAGATGGAGATGAGGAACTTGTTGGGAACTGAAGCAAAGGTGACTCTTGTTATGTTTTAGCAAAGGGACTGGTGGCATTTTACCCCTTCCATAGAGATTTGTGGAAAACTTTGAACTTGAGAAAGATGATGTAGGGTATTTGATGGAAAAAATTTCTAAGCAGCAAAACATTCACCTCCAAAAATTTGAAGTGACTTGGGTGCTGTTAAAGGCATTCAGTTTCAAAACAAAAATAGTGCATAAAAGTTTGGAAAATTTGCAGCCTAACAATGCAATAGAAAAGAAAATCCCATTTTCTGGGGAGAAATTCAAGCCAGCTGCAGACATTTGCATAAGTAACAAGGAGCTGAATGTTAATCACTGAGACAATGGGGAAAATGTCTCCAGGGCATGTCAGAGACCTTTGTGGCAGTCCCTCCCATCATAGGCCTGGAGGCCTAGGAGGAAAATGTGATTTTGCGGGCCTGGCCTAAGGTCCTCGTGCTGTTTGCAGCCTAGAGACTTGGTGCCCTGCATCCCTGCTGCTGCAGCCATGGCTGAAAGGGGCCAGTGTAGAGCTCAGGCCATGGCTTCAGATGGGGCAAGGCTCAAGCAGCTTTCATGTGATACTGAGGCTGCGAGTGCACAGATGTCAAGAATTGAGGTTTGGGAACCTCTGCCTAGATTTCAGAAGATGTATGGAAATGCCTGGATGCCCAGGCAGAAGTTTACTGTAGGGGTGGGGCCCTCATGGAGAACGTTTGCTAAGGCAGTGCAAAAGGGAAGTGTGGGATAGGAGCCCCAACACAGAGTCCCTAATGGGGCACTGCCTAGTGGAGCTGTGAGAAAAGTGTCCTTGTCCTTCAGATCCCAGACTGGTAGATCCACCAACAGCTTGCACCATGTGCCTGGGAACAGCCACAGACATTCAACTTCAGCCCATGAAAGTAGCCAGGAGGGAGGCTGTACCCTGCAAAGTCACAGGGGTGGAGCTACCAAGACCATAGGAACTCACCTCTTGTATCAGCATGACCTAGATGTGAGACATGGAGTCAAAGGAGTTCATTTTGGAGCGTTAAGAGTTGACTGCCTGCTGGATTTCAGACTTGCATGGGGTCTGTAGCCCCTTTGTTTTGGCTAATTTCTTCCATTTTTAATGGCCGTATTTACCCAATGCCTGTACCCCCATTGTATCTAGGAATTAACCAACTTACTTTTAATTTTACATGCTCCTAGGCAGAAGGCACTTGCCTTGTCTCAGATGAGACTTGGGACTGTGGACTTTTCAGTAAATGCTGAAATGAATTAAGACTTTGGGGGACTGCTGGGAAGGCATGATTGGCTTCAAAATGTAAGGATGTGAGATTTGGGAGGGGCCAGGGGTGGAATGACATGGTTTGACTGTGTTGCCACCCAAATCTCATCTTGAATTCCTATGTGTTATTGGAGGGACCAAGTGGGAGGTAATTGAATCATGAGGATGGGTCTTTCCTGTGCTGTTCTCATGATAGTAAATAAGTCTCACAATATTTGCTGGTTTTAAAAATGTGAGTTTCCCTCTCCAATGTCTCTCTTTGCTTGCTGCCATCCATGTAAGATGTGACTTGCTCCTCCTTGCCTTCCACCATGCTTGTGAGACCTCCCCAGCCAGGTGGAACTGTAAGTCCATTAAATCTCTCTTTTGTAACTTGCCCAGTCATGGGCATGTCTTTATCAGTAGCATGAAAATGGACTAACACAAAGGTTATAAATATTTTCTCGTTTGTTTTTCTTATACATTTTATAGTTTTCAGTTTTTAATTTTATTGTTTTTAGGTTCAAGGTCAATTTTGAATTAATTTTTGTGTGTGGTATAAGGAATGTAGACAATTCATTTATTTGCATATGAATATTAAATTGTTCCATCATTTGATGAAAAGTCTGTTTTTGCCATTGAATTGTCTTAGCAATTGTGTCAAAAATGGTGACTATATATGTGTGTGTCTACCTCTAGAATCTGTGTTCTGTTTGATTGTCTATCTTTTTGCCATTACCACACAGTGTTGTTACTGTGGTTAATAGTAACTTTTGAAATCAGGTTGTAAGTCGTCAAACTCTGTTATTCTTTTTCACGGCCATTTTGGCTATTCTACCTCCTTTGCCTTTCCATCTAATTTTAGAACTGTTGTATTAATTTCAAAAAATCTAGCTGGTATATTTATTGGAATTGTATTGAATATATAGATCAGTATTTTGGCTAAGTGACATCTTAGCAATATTGAGTGTTCTAGTTCATGATTGTATTGTGCCTTGCTCTGATTTTCTTTATATTTCTCATGCTTGGACTTTACTGAACTTTTTGCACCCATGGAATTATGTTTTAGATTTTTTAAGAATCAAATTTGGGCTTTTTACCATTATTTCTTCAGATATTTTTCTATTCCCCTACTCACTCTCTTCTTCATGTACACTAATTACACATACATTCGGCTGCTAAAAAAGTTCATTTAATTTATAAGTTTGTTTATTCCCATCTTTTTCTTTCTGTTTCCTTTTCAATAATTTCTGCTGCTATGTTTTCAAGTTTATTGATATTTTCTTCTGCACTATCTATTACACTATGAATCTTATGTAGAGGTTTTTGTTTATTTGTTTTTAACTTGAAACATTGTATTTTCACATCTAGGAGTCTTATTTGGGTATTTTAAAACATCTTCTATGTCTCTTCTTAATTCGGTCATTTTTTCTTTATCCTTCTTAAATATATGGAATACAGTCATAATCACTTATTTTAATAGGTTCATATGACTTACTATTTGATGAAACTAGTTCCTTTTATTTCTTTTCTTTATTATAATTTCATTTGATATTATCTGTTTGATTTCTTAATATAAAATGCAATATCACCTTGTCTTTTTCTTAAAAATTCTGCTGTTATTTTTTATTGAAATCATATAATAATTATACACAGTTATGTTCAACATTTCAAGTTGGTGAATTATCTTATCTAAAACCACTGGTATGTTTTTTCTTTTTTTCTACTTCCTTTGGGTCCCAAAACACTTAAAGTTTACCTTCATATACATCTTTTAGATTTAATGATATGCTTATTAATATATATTCATATATTGATGTATGCAATTCAGTTCTGACACTAACTACCTAGGGTTGATGTGCATGGTTCCCAAGGAGACTGCTCTCACTTTAGATGCCAGCCAGAGGTGGGGTCCCCAACTCCACTTCTGATCATCAGAGTACAAATCCAGGGGTTCGTAGAACCACCCTCAGGTTTGGTTATTTGCTAAAATGGCTAAGAGAACTTTGCAAATTGCTTACAATGATTACATGATTATATTTTTCTTAAAAAGTATAAAAATTAGGAACAGCCAAAAGAAAAGACACATAATGTAGGGTCTGGAGGGGTCCTGACATAGAGCTTCAGTACCTTCCCCTATAAATCAGGGCATGTCACCTTCCTGGAACATTAATATATTCAGCAACCCAGAATTTCCTCTGAGTTTTGGAGTGTTTAGACTTTTAATTGAGATTCCATTACACAGGCATAATTGATTAAATCACTGGCCTTGTGATTGAACTCTCTCTCTACCTCCCTATTCCCCCAGAGGTTGGGCTGGCTCAAAATTCCAGAGATCTAATCATGTGCTTTGTTTTTCTGGTGACCAACCACAGCCTGAAGCTATCTTAGAGGCCTACTATGAGTCACTTCATTAGTATAAACTCACCTGTGACCCAAGGGCTTAGTAATAACAAAGACAAAAAGCCCCTTCCGGGAACCAAAGTCAAAAACCAGTGAAATCCACTATTATAAAACAACACCCTACCATCAGCATTATAAAGAACTTGTTCTGTTTAAATACAGCTGTGCACAACATAATGATGTTTCAGCCAATGATGAACCACACATAGAAGACAGTGGTCCAATAAAATTATAATACCTATTTTTACTGTACCTTTTCTACATTTAGATATTTTTAGATCAATAAATTGTTTACCATTGTGTTTATAATTGCCTATAGCATGCAGTACAGTAACGTGCTGTATAGGTTTGTAGCATATGGACAATAGGCTATGATATATTGACTAAGTGTAGTAGGCTATACCATCTAGGTTTGTGTAAGTATACTCAATGATGATAGTACAATCACAAAATTGCCTAGTGATGCGTATCTTAGAACATCCCCGTCGTGAAGTGGCATGTTACTGTATACAAATTATGACAGAGTTAAGAAGATCCATTTATAAAAGTTTTTCAGTGAGATTTATTAGCACATTGAAGTATAAGGTAGTAAATCCTAAACTTTGAAACTATTGAAGGCCGGGCGCAGTGGCTACTGCCTATAATCCCAGCATTTTGGGAGGCCAAGGCGGGCGGATCACGAGGGCGGGAGATGGAGACCATCCTGGCTAACACTGTGAAACCCCGTCTCTACTAAAAATACAAAAAAATTAGCCGGGCGTGGTGGCAGGTGCCTGTAGTCCCAGCTACTCAGGAGGCTGAGGCAAGAGAATGGCGTGAACCCAGGAGGCGGAGCTTGCAGGCAGTGAGCCCAGATGGCGCCACTGCACTCCAGCCTGGGTGACAGAGCAAGACTCCGTCTCAATTAAAAAAAAAAAAGAAACTATTGGAAATGTCGAAGGAAGAACAAACAACTCCACAAAGAAGATTCTTCATTGTCTCATTTTATTAATTCCAGAAAAGTGTAATCCAAAATTACTTGGCAGAATTCTGCAAAGAGAAAGAAGATATGTAAAGGTATAGAAAGTGAGAGCATGCATAGCATAAGCTATCTCATAGAGGTAGCTTCATATTTAAAGGCTAACCTGAAAACTTTGAGTGCTATAACTAGTATCTGATATATAAAAACAAATAAATTAATCCCCCCAAAATTCTTTTATTACTTTCCATATAAGTTGTCACCAAAATGTAATTAACTCTGTCGGAGGCATAAGATCAATGTGGCTCCAGCAGCCTGGGTCCCCACATGAGTAAATTGAAACTCAATTCAATGTAAATAACATCCTAGAAAAATGAAACTTAAGCTTTACCAATCAGAAACTGCCAAATAACCTCTACTGGAAACTTTGTCTTGCTTCCATAAACACTGTATGAAAGTTTTCCCCGGGCTGAGCGTGGTGGGTCACACCTGTAATCCCAGCACTTCGGGAGGCTGAGGCAGGCAGATCACCTGAGGTCAGGAGTTGGAGACCAGCCTGGCCAACATGGTGAAACCCCATCTCTACTAAAAATACAAAAATTAGCCAGGCATGGGGGTGGGTGCCTGTAATCCCAGCTACTTGGGAGGCTGAACAGGAGAATCGTTTGAACCCAGGAGGCTGAGGTTGCAGTGAGCTGAGATTGCGCCACTGCACTCCAGCCTGGGCAATAAAGAGTGAAACTGCATCTCCCCTTGGTGAAGCCCCAACCACTTGCTTTCTGGTATTGCCCAATTCATGAATCTATGTCTGCTCAAATGAACTCTAGAATTTTAATGTACCTATGTTTATCTTTTAGCAGTGTTAACTTCGGCGTGTTTAAGCTATGTATGGTTATATGAAACTTCATAATATTTTCTGGAAAGACAGTTCTATAAATGTCTTTTAAAAAAGTGATATATATTATAATAGGCATTACCATTCAGGACATAGGCATGGGCAAGGACTTCATGTCTAAAACACCAAAAGAAATGGCAACAAAAGCCAAAATTGACAAATGGGATCTAATTAAACTAAAGAGCTTCTGCACAGCAAAAGAAACTACCGTCAGAGTGAACAGGCAACCTACAAAATGGGAGAAAATTTTCGCAACCTACTCATCTGACAAAGGGCTAATATCCAGAATCTACAATGAACTCAAACAAATTTACAAGAAAAAAACAAACAACCCCATCAAAAATTGGGCAAGGATATGAACAGACACTTCTCAAAAGAAGACATTTGTGCAGCCAAAACACACATGAAAAAATGCTCATCATCACTGGCCATCAGAGAAATGCAAATCAAAACCACAATGAGATACCATCTCACACCAGTTAGAATGGCAATCATTAAAAAGTCAGGAAACAACAGGTGCTGGAGAGGATATGGAGAAATAGGAACACTTTGACACTGTTGGTGGGACTGTAAACTAGTTCAACCATTGTGGAAGTCAGTGTGGCGATTCCTCAGGGATCTAGAACTAGAAATACCATTTGACCCAGCCATCCCATTATTGGGTATATACCCAAAGGACTATAAATCATGCTGCTATAAAGACACATGCACACGTATGTTTATTGTGGCACTATTCACAATAGCAAAGACTTGGAACCAACCCAAATGTCCAAAAATGATAGACTGGATTAAGAAAATGTGGCACATATACACCATGGAATACTATGCAGCCATAAAAAATGATGAGTTCATGTCCTTTGTAGGGACATGGATGAAACTGGAAATCATCATTCTCAGTAAACTATCGCAAGGACAAAAAACCAAACACCGCACGTTCTCACTCATAGGTGGGAATTGAACAATGAGAACACATGGACACAGGAAGGGGAACATCACACTCTGGGGACTGTTGTGGGGTGGGGGGAGAGGGGAGGGATAGCATTAGGAGATATACCTAATGCTAAATGACTAGTTAATGGGTGCAGCACACCAGCATGGCACATGTATACATATGTAACTAACCTGCACATTGTGCACATGTACCCTAAAACTTAAAGTATAATTTAAAAAAAGTGATATATATTATAATCAAGAAAAGTGAGACATTTTCTAATAAAGTTAAATTGAAATCCAGTGTTTCACAGTTTTCATTCCTCCTTTAGAAATTTCTTATGTGCAAATTCTATTTTAGGGGTTTTATAAATAAATTATTGTATTGTAAGATGTCCCTTTGCTGATGAATGCCCATAGAATGTGTTGAAAACAAATGTTGCACTAATAGGATCAAATCTAAAGCTCATGTCAGAGACAATTTCCAAATGGTCCTCTATGATACCTGCCATGCAAATGTGCGTATATTTTGTTTTCAAAAAGCTACATTAATGGTTTTGCTGTATCCCAGGAATATATTTTGATCTGTCTCTAAGTTCAAAGGAAAAGTTGTAGTATTCTTGACATTCTATTCCTTCCAGAGAGCAAAATCGTCCCAACATTCCTTCCTGAAGTGTTTGATATAGTTACAATGATGTGATTTCTTGAAACGTATACTGTGAGAAAAAAAAAAAAATGTGTGGTTTTAATTCCAAAAAAGTCACACTGAATGTGCACTTGAATGAATCAAATTAATTATTAAAATAAGCATACATGCAAAACTGAACAGTGAAAACGGTTAAAATGGTTAACTGATGTTTTTAATTTAATGGATTTATCTATGAATTATGTAGTATCTACTGCCATTATTCAGAAGAATCATCTTTCCTGTTTTTAATGGGCATATAATATCTAAGGATCCAAATTCTACCTGGATTATATTTCATTAATTTGAAAATGAATTAATCCCATTCTACTTTTACACATAAAAAGGATTCCATCCATATATCTGAAAATAAGACCATGCTAATTTGTCTAATAGTTAATGCACTGCAATCCTGTAAATGTTACAGTAAAATACCATGCCAAAAATAGGCACAGTTTCAGATGCTTCAGCATATGAGGCATGGACACTTCAATCATTTGCAAAGGGTTCTGCTCAGTAGACTGAATGAAAAAGATGGTCATTGCTCTTTAATGTAATTTTGCAGCTCTCATCAAAGAAAATATCTCCATGAAATTTATTGGTAACTGTTTATCTTTGATCAGTGCAAACTGAAGTCAAATATACAAGGTAAACACACATAAAGATAAATTCACACATTTCTGTGAATTTTCTAAATGTACACACTTCTGCAAATTCTCTAAATTCACAAATAACAAATTTGCATGCATGCAAGCATATGTGCACATGTGCACACACATGACATAAAATATGAGAGGGTGGAGGTAATTTTTCCCCCTTAATACTATACTGATAAGTGAATGCTATGGGAACAGTTTGGCTCTCGTGAGCCAAATTTCTATTTTTAAAATCTTCCTTCACATAGATCATATGATGTGTGTGAACTCTAAGAATATTCTGACTTACTGCCTCTCTGATAATTTAATTGAAGCCACCACTTCTACTTTTAGGAAATAGCTTAGTCATGTATTTACGACTTTACTGTATTTCAGAAGAGTTTTTTTTTTTTTTTCACAGTGAAATGATCTGAGTTACATAAACCATTCTGATCTGATGGTGGTGGGTTTGTCTTTCACACAAGCAACACCTCCTTTGTAAAATCATGGGGTTGTCTAAACTTTTAAAAATGTCATTTAAAAAGCAGCTCTGTATTATCATAACAATTTCCTGCTATTTAAAGTATATTACAATAAATGTAAAAGTAGGTTAAGCATAAAGGTAGGAAAAGGCATTTTAGTAAATGAATCAGTTCAATTTTTTTTTGTGGTTCCAAAAGTTGCAGTGACTATGATTCTTAAGATAGACTGAAATATATTACCTATGGCACACATTTACCCCTCAAAAGTTTACTCTTCCTGTGAAAGAAATTAAAGCTGTTCCTAAAAATGCATACATTTAGAGAATTTGTTTATCCATCCTGACGTGATTATTTAAACCTCTCAACATCAAGTGTTTTTGTTTGTTGTGGGAAAGAAACTGGTGACTTTCTTGGGACTAATATCCGGCTAGAGAAGAAAGAAGAAGAAATCACACTGAGAAACAGGAGGACACCCTGCAGGAGCACCATATTCAATGCTGCCTTGTTTTCAGTCTGTGACATTGGTATACATACTTCCAACAGGAGTGATGATGCGACTCCAAACTTTGCGGTCAAACTTCATGTGGTAGAGGGAGGATCAGAGGTTCTGTTACCCACTCATCCCTATAATTGTGCAAAAGATGTGTTCAATTTTTAATTGATACCTACATCCGCTGGTCCAATCAGCACACCAGGAAGCAAGCAAATGGTAAAATTACCACACACCTCCCTCCTACATCTCTTCTATACATGCACACATTTGCAGAAACAATTATAGTAATGTTTTATAAAGAAACCATTCAGTAGGTAAGAAAACCATTTGTTTGCTGATCAGAAATTTTAAGATTAAAAAGTCGTAAATGTCTACTAGACATCATCGTTGTAGAGGACTTAAGGTAAAGCTTTTTCTCTTCTGACTTGGTTTTCATAGATTCACACTATTCACAGCATAAAACAAGATGAAATATATATTTGCATATTTTGCACAGAGAATGAATAGAAATGAAAAGTAATTATTATGATATAGATTATTCTTCTTATTCTAAACATTAATTATTGACTCAAAAATATAATGAACCTGCTGGTCACTTTCATTTTCCTATATAAGACTCATGCAAATGTTTTAGTGCAGTAAACAAATTAACTGAGTGTTATTCAATTTCACCATATATCTAGAGATTCAAAGTTCTTCAGCTTGGGGGCCTCTACTAATTCATTTTTTATGGCTGGAAGTTCTTCAATGTAATGACTTCATTTCCTTTAGTCAAAATAATCTTTTTCTTTTAATTTATGACTTCAGTGTAATCGATTTATTTGAGATGTAGTAGGATACATTTCTTGATGTTTGAGAATCTCATAGAGAATCTTATTTTTATTACTAGAACATGTGGCTCTTTCAGATATACCCACATTCTTCAAGAATTTTTTCTTTCTTTTTTTTTTTTTTTTTAGTATTTATTGATCATTCTTGGGTGTTTCTCGGAGAGGGGGATTTGGCAGGGTCATAGGACAATAGTGGAGGGAAGGTCAGCAGATAAGCAAGTGAACAAGGGTCTCTGGTTTTCCTAGGCAGAGGACCCTGTGGCCTTCCTCAGTGTTTGTGTCCCTGGGTACTTGAGATTAGGGAGTGGTGATGACTCTTAAGGAGCATGCTGCCTTCAAGCATCTGTTTAACAAAGCACATCTTGCACTGCCCTTAATCCATTTAACCCCGAGTGGACACAGCACATGTTTCAGAGAGCATGGGGTTGGGGGTAAGGTTATAGATCAACAGCATCCCAAGGCAGAAGAATTCTTCTTAGCACAGAACAAAATGGAGTCTCCTATGTCTACTTCCCTCTAAACAGACACAGCAACAATCCGACTTCTCTATCTTTTCCCCACATTTCCCCCTTTTCTACTCGACAAAACTGCCATCGACATCATGGCCTGTTCTCAATGAGCTGTTGGGTACACCTCCCAGACAGGGTGGCTGCCAGGCAGAGGGGCTCCTCACTTCCCAGATGGGGCGGCCGGGCAGAGGCTCCCCCCACCTCCTGGAAGGGGTGGCTGGCCGGGCAGGGGCTGCCCCCCACCTCCCTCCTGGAGGGGGCGGCTGGCGGGGTGGGGGCTGCCCCCCACCTCCCTCCCGGATGGGGCGGCTGCTGGGCGGAGATGCTTCTCACTTCCCAGATGGGGTGGCTGCCGGGCGGAGGGGCTCCTCACTTCACAGACGGGGCGGCTGCCGGGCAGAGGGGCTCTTCACTTCTCAGACAGGGTGGCCGGGCAGAGGCGCTCCTCACCTCCCAGACGGGGTGGC
The DNA here is from genome assembly GCF_029289425.2 of Pan paniscus. Taxonomy (NCBI): domain Eukaryota; kingdom Metazoa; phylum Chordata; class Mammalia; order Primates; family Hominidae; genus Pan; species Pan paniscus. The sequence continues at coordinate 160,340,708 of NC_073254.2, forward strand.
GGGGCAGAGGTGCTCCCCACATCTCAGACGATGGGCGGCCGGGCAGAGACGCTCCTCACTTCCTAGACGGGATGGCGGCCGGGAAGAGGCGCTCCTCACTTCCCAGACTGGGCGGCTGGGCAGAGGGGCTCCTCACATCCCAGACGATGGGCGGCCAGGCAGCGACGCTCCTCACTTCCCAGACGGGGTGGCGGCTGGGCAGAGGCTGCAATCTCAGCACTTTGGGAGTTCAAGGCAGGCGGCTGGGTGGTGGAGGTTGTAGCGAGCCGAGATCACGCCACTGCACTCCAGCCTGGGCAACATTGAACACTGAGTGAGTGAGACTCCGTCTGCAATCCCGACACCTCGGGAGGCCGAGGCTGGCAGATCACTCGCAGTTAGGAGCTGGAGACCAGCCCAGCCAACACAGCAAAACCCCGTCTCCGCCAAAAAAATACAAAAACCAGTCAGGCGTGGTGGCGCGCCCCTGCAATCCCAGGCACTCAGCAAGCTGAGGCAGGAGAATCAGGCAGGGAGGTTGCAGTGAGCTGAGATGGTGGCAGTACAGTCCACCTTCGGCTCGGCATCAGAGGGAGACCGTGGAGAGAGAGGGAGAGGGAGACCGTGGGGAGAGGGAGAGGGAGACCGTGGAGAGAGAGGGAGAGGGAGAGGGAGACCGTGGGGAGAGGGAGAGGGAGACCGTGGGGAGAGGGAGAGGGAGACCGTGGGGAGAGGGAGAGGGAGACCGTGGGGAGAGGGAGAGGGAGACCATGGGGAGAGGGAGAAGGAGAGGGAGACCGTGGGGAGAGGGAGAGGGAGAGCAAGAATTTTTTTCTACCTGTAAAAATATAGCATTAAAGTCTTCAATATACATTTCGGCTTCATTTGTGAAGGGCCTGATTTTGTGATTGAGTTGTGTAGAATAAGTACATAAATGTGCAGACAGGATAGTACAGAAAAGAAAACATGGCCTGATTCATCATAGAATTGCCTTTTAATTCCTGGAAGTCGGGGGAGCTAGTATTGAAAATGTGGGGAAATGGTGTGTCTTTTCACATGAAAGTTCTCACACATGTGGAGATAGTATTTATCTATTCAATGCCCCTCTGAACGCAAAACTTAGAAAAAAAGTTACATAGTACAGCTAATAGCACAGCTCTGCCTCTTGCTCTCTCTAGATCTTTTTTATTTTTGGTAGGGAGCTAGCAGAGGTTGTGTGACAGTCAACAAAGTATTTCTTGACAGATGTGGTGGGGAGGGGATTTGGGAAGGGGGTGTGGGTTGGAAGGATACCTATCCAGGTACTGTGCTCACTACCTGGGTTGGAAGTGCACCTATCCAGGTACTGTGCTCACTACCTTGGTAACAGGATCATTTGCAACCAAGCCCCAACAACACGCAATTTACCCATGCAAAAAACCTGTACACATGTCCCTTGAACCTAAAATAAAAGTAGAAAAACAAGAAACTGAAAAAAATAAAATTATTCTACACCATTATTGACCAAAGAAAATGAAATAGTTATAGGTTATTTAATTTTTAAAATACTGACATTTATAAAAATTATTCTCAATTTTTTTCAACTTGAAATTCTGCAGGTAATATTCATAAGTCTGCCTTTTATATATTTCTATCTCAATGAAAGAGTAACTTTTATGTTACTGTTAAAACAACAATATTAGAATACAGAAATTTAAATAATAATATGAATAGATTCATAGCAGATGTCCACTGCTCTATGACTTTGCCTTGAATACATAATTCTAGCTTTTAAATCATTAAACAATGAAATAGGCATCATTGTAGCTCTTGTGAAATGTAAATGTAGATCAACTCTTTATCTCTTCTTTGTCCATCATTTTCTTCTTTTTCATTTACATATCATCTATAATAACCATTCTATAAAAATGAAAATAAGAACAGGATGAAGACTCATAATATCTTAATAGCTGATCATCTGAGTTGCTAACATCATAGGCTATGGTATGATGAAATTTGTATAGGTCCTTGTAAATTCCATCTCCATGGTATCACACTGAAGTAAACATATAAAAAGCGAGTGAAAGTGGCATTATTTATTATTCTGGAGATAAATTCTAATCTCTTTTAGTTTAGACATTTTAAAAGACATATATGTTTTTAGTCATATATGCATTTCTTAGGACCCATTTCTTTAGTAAGAGCTTTTAAAATTTACTCTTTCCAAATTCTTATGGATTTTTTGTATTATTTTACCAAAGTTTAAAGGCATAAATGTATTACTACTAGACCTAGATGGCACAAACCCTAACAAACCTCCTCCCTCCCAAACCAAACCAAACCAAACCAAACCATTCTCCTTTTCCTTCCTTCCTTCCTTCCTTCTTCTCTCCCTTGTTTCCTCCCTCCCTCCCTCTAGCCCTCTCTTCCTCCCTTCCTTTCTCTTTCTCCCCCTCCCTCCCTTTCTCCCTTCCTTCCTTCCTTCTTCCCTCCCTTGTTTCCTCCCTCCCTCCCTCACTCTAGCCCTCTCTTCCTCCCTTCCTTTCTCTTTCTTTCTCCCCCCCTTCTCCCTCCCTCCCTTCCTTCCTTCCTTCTTTCCTTCTTCTTTCCCTTGTTTCCTCCCTCCCTCCCTCCCTCTAGCCTTCTCTTCCTCCCTTCCTTTCTCTTTCTTTCCCTCCATCCCTCCCTCCCTCCCTTCCTTCCTTCCTTCCTTCTTTGGCTTATAAAGACAAAGCAAAGATAGTAAAATTTCATAAAAATAAGGTAAAAGAAACAATGACTTTGTACAACTTATATAGGGACCTGGAAAGGGGTATTAATTTTGGGATAGGTAAAATTATTCAATGTCATATTATTTGATAAAAGTAATTAACTGACAAAACTAGTGTCCAATGATATAAGTATCCTAAAATTTTTTGAACTATATTTTCACTGCTTTTTTATATATTTCTACAATTCCTATCAAGAAGTCCAGCAAAGCATTGACATTAAATCTTCATACTGAGCATAATCAAATTTGCTTTTTTTATTATACACAAAATATTAGATGATAAACTATTGTTAAAATAATAGTGACAGTAGTAATTATTATCGTATTACATATTTGTTAATTCTTAAAAATGTATATTTTTAAAAAGCAGATTGTTTTACATTTTCTTATGTTATCTGAACACGACCACTGTTTCTTTCAACCTAAATCACTCCCTTCCCTCTAATAATCCACATCATAATTCTCATTAATATGTGTTCTTATGATCCTCAATTTTCATATAGTCATATACAGATAGACATATGTATAATATACTTTTCACATACACAAATACATATTTTTCTTCTTTTAATGCTAAAAATAAGATATCATTTTAAGAAATATTATCCTACTTTTCTACATCTTGGCTTCCTTACTCAACAATATCATATTGAAATGCTGATATATTGAATCTAATATGTTCCAATTAATATATTTTCATGTCTGTATAATATTATGTTTTAGATATGTTTCACAGTATATTTAGTGATTCCTCAAAGTGAGTGAAAACATTTATTTGCCCCTTATTTATTATAAATTATATTGTGATACACATCTTTGGTATATACAATTTTACATACTTGGTTTTATTATTACGGGATGTACCCACAGTTGCACACTTGCTCTGTTGAAAGCATATGGAATAATTAATTTTAATGGATTCTGGTACAGTCTTAAACATATCACTTACCAATACATCTTCACATCCCAACCAACAATAAGTATGTTTGTACTTCTTTCTAAATTTTTGCTAGTTAAATGGATATAAATAAAGTAGGTATTAGATTTTTCATTGTTAGTTTATATTTGTCTTATAGATCTAAATTCACAGTGTATAAAATGTATCATAAATGTGTTTTTCAAATTCAGTTGTTGTCTGTTGACTTTATTTAATGTAACTTTTGGTGTAAAATTTTAAAAATTTGCTTCCCAGACATAATCTTCTGGATTTTCTGTATTAGTTGAAAATACATAACCTTTATCTAAGTTGTATGTACTTCCCATAAAATGTCTTACAATTTTTTTCTATATAAAAAAGCAGACGTTAAGACTGCTTCCCAAATTTGTATTTATTATGCTATGGTATAAATCTGAATAAATCCTTAACCTGTTTAGTCTTAGTTTCATTATTTGTAAAAGAGAGATGATGATAAATATCTCAATGTTATTATAAAAATCAGTTTTATTATAAAGATCAAATGTTATAATATATGTAAATAAATCACATGGTAGACTGTAAACACTGCTATATAAATGTCAATTATTTTAATAAAGTAACAGGAAAAATATAAAAAATCATAAATAATTTTAAAGTATGTTTTTCAACTTTTATGCAGAAACCATGAAATTATAGTATAATTTTAGAAGACATTTTAGTCCCTGATATATTTCCTGATAAACCTGGATTTTTCTGCGTAAGGATTTATGTTTTGTTTGAGTTGTTACAAAGTTATAACTTTAAAATCTAGTTTACTTTGTATAAATTTATGATCTCATTTTAAAATATTCTAGGCTGCTTCAGTGTTCTCAGGCAGTGGTAAATGAGTTAATGATATATTTGCTTAAGAAGAATTTCCTGTTTTCTGTTTTGGATACTTTGCTTTTTTGCAGTTTGCCTCTAATTTTATGAGAAAGTTGCATGGGGGAAAATGTGACAGTATAAGGATATGCACAAAAATACCTTTGGAATAAACTATCTTTAAATAATTAAAATTTTTATTCAGGAAGCAAATATTTAAGAGGAGAGTCAAGCATAGTTTGTTTGAATTAATAAAAAGATCAATGCTTCTAGTCATAAAACCAGCAACACCCCCTCTGTTACTTCATTCATGTTTTCTTATTGACTGATCAAAATCAGCCAAGGAAATCTATTACAAATAACCTTGTGGTGAAGTTTTTGTCTTCTTAGGGTGGGAATTATAATTTGGCATTCATCTATTCGATCTTGGAATACCTCCCCTCCTGCCTGATATACCCAGAGATCAAATTCCTATATAAACTCTTAAAACCCCCTTATCCAGACACATGCTATTTCCTTGGCCTGGATTTTTCTTTCCTGCCCTGCTTTGCTTAAACATTCTTATTCTTTTTTTTTCCTTCTGATCCCTACTGTAACATCAGCTTCTACATGACATCTTCAGAAGTTTTCTACCCTTAACCATGGCTCATTCCTCTCTGTTTCATGCTTCCTTGCCTTTTATATTTAGCTAAGTTATAGCCTTTAGGTATAACTAGTGAAAAATAATTTTTTGGTTTGAGAAGTAATACTTGGACAGGCTGTTTTCTTCTCCATGAGTGAACTTTATATAGGAGCAGCCACACATATAGTATCAAATAAAGACAGATAAATCTGAATACTCCTTTTCTTCCTCTGCAAACCAGTGGAATAGTAGAATAAAAATAGGAAGCTTTCAAGTCAAATAGGAGAGTTGAGATTTTCATTTTTGACCACCCTATGCACAATAGGGTAACGATGGCTGAGAAGGGGCAGGATGTGCTGTCCCTACATCAATTGCTCTGAATAAAGATGGAATCTGTTCATTAAGTGCATTAATAAGTAAGAGAACTTCCAACAACAGGGCTCAGAATGCAAAATAGCAGTAACGTGGGCCAAAGATGAGACTTGTTGCTTTGGCTTGCTTTGTTAAGAGGCCTTAATTAACTTTCCCTCTCCCCACAGAGTCTGACTCTCATTGGGAAAGTGATCAGGCAGGCAGAGGCCAGTCCATCTGCTTGTTTCAAGGGTGGCCAGAGGGGTACAGAAACATTTGCATATTGAGGTTCTTTCTTCAAGTAAAAATACCATTTTTTTAAAGTTACTCTTAAGGCCAAATACATTTACATTTTAAACCATCAGCAAAGAAATCTTCATACAAGCCATAATAAATTTTATGGCTTGTTCAAAGTTCTTCTACTTTAAAAGAATGTCTAGTGATTAAAATAATAAAAAATATTTTATTTATTTTTTGGACTCAGGAGAGTCTCAGAGGGAGAGGATACACCAAACAACTTCATAGCAAAACACCTTGTTCTTCATTTTAAAACTATTTACTTGGTCGTACATTTCCTTCTCTAACCCAGGAGCTCCTTGAGGTCAGCGGAATGGAATGAAAAACACATGGACTTTGCTACGACTTGACCATATGTTTAACTACTGGCTATGTGACCTTGGGCAAGTTATTTAACTTTTTGAGCTTTGTTTTTGTTTAATCTGTAAAACCTACTGGAAATTATTCTGCATGAGTTCCAACATATGAGACATATGGTACATATTTATGGAGTGAATTAATGTAATAATTAATTCATTAATGGTTCTCTGTATGAAAGGATTTACAATGCTATTTACTGGTATCTGTGTGATGGTGGTTATAAATAGACTATATTTAAATGTAAAATGTGCTTTATAGAATCATGAGATGATAAAGCTGAAGGTTTAAAGAAATAATTCCAGACCAATTAATCTCAATAGGGAAGGAAGGAAGGTATTTCAGAAACATCTGGTTCTATGCATGCTAGATCGTCTCAAGAGGGTTTTAGAATTTCATCACAAGTCATATTATATACTTATTTCTCTGCTAGTGTATTGCATTGCAATATTGTTAATCATTTCTCTCTAGTATCTATATCCAAGTTAAGAACCAATTTTCCAGCCAAATAACCCCATTTACAAAGCATGAGACTCAAGGTAGCATGACGTTTTAGGGCCAGCATGGTCTAACACCAGGCCTTTAATACATAGTGCTTTCCAAACTTTATGGCTTAGGAAATGCCTGAGTTAGAAAGATGAGGCAAGATCACAGAAGGAGTTAAAATGGAATTGAGAAACAAAATGAAAAGAATGTATTACCTTTAGAAGTAAATTTTTTCTTATTTGAAATTAATGTCTGTGATTATTCAATGTTTAGTGAGCTAATGAGTCACAGGACAGAGGAATCATGATACACGGGGTAACTTTGAGTGTTTTGTAATTAGCTGGTGTCTGTAGGGTGATTAATTAAAAAAAAGTAGGACTAACTTTAAGCCAGGAAGATATGTTTGTAGACAGAGCATGTGGAAAGAGACTGACTTAAAAGGAGTACTGTTTGGAGCAAGGTAAGGTGGCTGTAAAGACAAATATTGTCAGAGTGCAAGACCTGTGGTTAAGTTCAGATGAGTGAACACATCGCTTTTGCAATCATAGGAAGGGAGAAGACTAAGCAGTTTTGTTTGAGAAAGAGAAAACAGAATTATTTGTGGAAAGTTTATGAAATAGAGTGAGAGCACTTTTAATGAAATTTTTACTACAGAGGTGGGTTTAACTTTTAAGTCTAAAATACAGAAAATGTGTCCTTTTACCAGTTCCATTCCTCATTGGTAGATGTGGTGAAGCATTTTAATAGTTAAGAACCCGGTGCTTCCCCCAAGTTCCATCAAGTGGGGTGGCTGAAGACAGTAATCATGATTTCATATGTATTGCATTATGTTCATGAACAGGATTGTATTTTGTTACTGGTTATGCTAAATTATTGGCATACATTTTCTTATCATTAATTTTGTGGTCTATACTCTCTCAGGCCAGGGAAAGGCGCGCACATGCACACACACACACACACACACACTAGAAATCTATCTGTATATTTTCTAAAATGCCTACTGTGAACTCTTTCTCCTATTTTAAATTTGCACCGTGCTCATTTTGATGTATGCAAAGTTGCCAAGGCAATTACTGAACGCAATTTGATTTTTAAATTTTCTTATCTGACATTACACAAGAAGAGCTGCCTTATTATTAAACATAAAACTTCACTATTTCTTTACATCTGATGATAAATGATATATCACTGAGAGAAAGTGTGATGATTTTTTGCATTACAAAATTAGATGGATTTTAAACTTTTATTCCTAAAAATAAAATGATTAGATTATAATAATGGTCTCATAAATTTTAGATAACATCTTCAAATGGCAAATCTGTCATTGTCTGATACATAGCACCCAGATCCTTCTATGGAACAATTAGGAAGCAGGAACTCTTATTTTTTCCCCATTATGTCATCTTGCATGGTTTGAAAATTGGGTGCTGAATATAGTCCTGTATGTTGGAAACAGGATGAAATAGAAGTTAGAAGAGTCACATGCTATTCTTTTCAGGATTAGACAAACAGCTGTGAAACTTTGGGCAAATCACTTAAGATCTATGTACTTTAATTACTTATAAAATAAAGGAGTTGTACTAAATGACCTACTTTAGATCTAAACCAAATTATCCTTTGTTACTTAGGCCAAATTCCCAGGCATCAAACTAAGTAACCTGGTAGTCATTCTAGATGCCAAATCATCACTATGATCTGCTGGTGTTAACTCCTTTTACTTATTCCCGAAGTACAATAATCTCTCAGTTTCCACAGTTCATTGGTTTAGACATTCATCTCTTGCCTGCAATGATTTCTGGCCTGTTTTTCTTCTGCTTCCTTAGTGTTGCCTATCTCCACCACATCTTTTGCAGTGGAACTTGGGTGATCTCTCTAAAACAGAAAGCTAATGATGTATCGAAAACAATGTAACAGCCCCACCCACATCCTTAGCATGCTCTTCAAGACCTTTCATAATCAGTTTTCCTCTACTTCTCTTTCTAGTTTTAATTCTGACCACTCTCTTAGTCTGTGACATGATCACTTTGACTCCTTTTCCCTGAATGCTCTGCCTTTCACTTTTCTGAAGCTACCAGGGAGGGTATATCTTGACATCTTTGTTGAAGTAGCTTTCACTCCCTGAGCTACCCTGCTTCATTTGGTGAAACTTAGTAAACAATTTTTCTTTAGGAATTTTCCTTTAACCATCTTAAACGTCAAGGTATTCTTGCCTCCTCCTCACTTCATATCACCTCTTCAAAGTAGAATTGCCTTCTCTGCTGTGCCCACTGCTTTGTACTTATGTCACAGCACTTATTTTATTTTATTCCCATATATGTTGTTACGTGTAACTATATATAAATTTATACCAGTTTTATATTTATTCTCAACTCCTTGAGAATGAAAGCTGAGTTGTTTGATATTTACATTAAAATTAATAAAAACTGCCTTTGTAAAAGGTAAATCACTCTTTAATTCATAGACAGACTTTGAAGGTGCCATGAACTTATTAATATTTTATTGACTGCATTTTTCATGTTTTTAGAGAAAATCATTTTGTGATTTTAATATCTGAGTCTGAGATATTAATATCTGTGTTTTAATATCTGAGTCTGAAAACACAGATAAAATGTACATGGAGGCATGTATCCAGTGATTTGAAGGAGTAATGTTTCTACTTTGTTTATCTCAATGATCAAGTCTTGTAAAACTTGAGGTAAATTTAGGTTGTTCTAGGGGCTGATATTCCCTGTGAAACTTTAAAAAATTTTTATATTAGGTGTTAATATAAGAGATCTAATGTTTTCATGGCTCCTACAATGTACTTGAAGTATATTGTATATGTGATAATTTTATGATAAATTTGATTTCTCATGTGTTTTTGCTTAGGAGCTTAGACTCAAACTATCTCCCTGCATTCTTTCTTTGCTTTCTATTTAACATTCATTTTTTAATCTGTTATAATATTTTTATTGTTTTGGTTGGACTATACATTACCATAACCATTAAAAATATGAAATTCAAATTGAGTGTGTTTATAATTGTACACACCAGAATTTGAATACTAAACAAATTAATGTAAAATATCTCATTAGTACGTTTTAATTAGATTACATGTTAAAATAATATTTTGCATATATATTTTATGTAAACATTTATTAAGCCACAATGCTGCCACTCAGCATACCTGTAATTAAGCAAAAATATGCACACACACAAAACATACACACAAAGGGCCTGAATTTCCAGGAATTTATAGTCTAAGAAGAAAAAAAAATAAAATTTATTGCAATGTGGTAATTCTTAGAATACAAAACAAGATGCAGAAATCTTTTTTACGGTAGTGTTTTTGTGGGATTTTTAAGGCCATTCTAATTCTCAAGGCAGAGAAAGGGAAGAAGAAAGAAGGCATTTCTAATATAGGAAAGACTACATACATGGACTAAAATGTAAGAGAATACTACTGTTCAGTAGGCAGTGGTAGAACTTTGAAGCAGAATAGTTCACAGGTGAGTTTATGAAGACCCTTGCTGCTATGCTAAGCAGCATTAGAGCCTTATACAGTTTAGAGAAGAAGGGAGTCTTTGAAAATATATTGTATTAGTCCATTTTCACACTTCTCTAAAGATACTGCCTGAGGCTGAGCAATTTATAAAGAAAGGAAGTTTAATTGGCTCACAGTTCCATATGACTGGGGAGGTCTCAGGAAACTTAAAATTATGGCAGAAGGCAGAGGAAGCAGGCACCATTTTTCACAAGGCTGCGGGAGACAGAGAGAGAGAAAGTACAACACTTTAAAACCATCAGCTCACATGAGAACTCATTATCACGAGAATAGCATGAGAAAAACCATGTCCATGATGCCATCACCACCCACCAGGTTCCTCCTTTGAAACATGGGATTACAATTTGACATGGGATTACAATTTGACATGAGATTTGGGTGGGGACACAGAGCCAAACCATATCAATCCACTCCTGACCCTCTCAAATCTCATATCCTTTTCACATTTCAAAACCAATCATGCCTTTGCAACAGTCCCCTAAAGTCTTAACTCATTCTAGCATTAACCCAAAAGTCCAAGTCCAAAGTCTCATATGAGACAAGGCATGGGCCCTCCACCTATGAGCCTGTAAAATCAGAAACCCTATAGTTACTTCCAAGATAAAATGGGATAATACAGACATCAGGTAAATGCTCCCATTTCAAATGGGAGAAATTGGCCAAAACGAAGGCACTACAGGTCTGATGCAAGTCTGAAATCCAATGGGGTAGTCATTACATCTTAAAGCTCCAGAATAATCTCCTTTGACTCCTTGTCTCACATCCAGGGCATGCTGATGCAAAGGGAAGGCTCCCAAGGCCTTGGAGAGCTCTATCCCTTTGGCTCTGCAGGGTAAAGACCCTGTGTCTAATTTCATGGACTGGCATTAAGTGCCTGTGGCTTTTCCAGGTGCACAGTGCAAGCTGTCAGTGGATCTACTAGTCTGCGGTCTGGAGGACGGTGGTCCTCTTCTCACAGCTCCACTAGGGAGTGCCAAAGAGGGGACTCTGTATAGGGAATCCAACCCTTCCACATTGCCCTAGCAGAAGTTCTGCATGAGGGCTCCACCCTTTTATCACACTTCTGCCTGTACATTGAGGCATTTCCATACATCCTCTGAAATCTAGGCAGAGGCTCCCAAAGCTCAACTCTTCTCTTTTGCACACCAACAGGCCCAACACCACCTGGAAGTCACCAAGGCTTGGGGCTTGCACCCTCTGATGCCATGGCCCAAGCTGAACCTTAGCTCCTTTTAGCCATGGCTGGAGCTGAAGCAGCTGGGTCAAAAGGCACCAGGTCCCAAAGCTGTATAGAGCAGCTAGGCCTGAGCCTGGCCCACAAAACCATTTTTTCTCCTAGGCCTCTGGGCCTGTGATGGGAGGGGCTGCCACCAAGGTCTCTGACATGCCCTGAAGACAGTTTTTCCATTGTCTTGGCTAATAACATTCAGCTTCTTGTTACTGAAGCAAATTTCTACAGCAGCCTTGAATTCTTTCCAAGGAAATGGGTTTTTATTTTCTACCATATGGTCAGGCTGCAAATTTTCTAAACCTTTATGCTCTGCTTCCCTTTTAAACATAAGTTCCAACTTGAAACCATCTCCTCATGAATGCATATAACTGAATGCTTTCAGAATAAGTCAGGTCACTTCTTGAATGTTTTGCTGCTTAGAAATGTCTTCTACCAGATACCCTAAATAACCTTTCTCAAGTTCAAAATTCCACAGATCTCTAGGGCAGGGAAAAAATGCCGCCAGTCTCTTCACTAAAGCATAGCAAGAGTGACCTTTACTCCAGTTCCCAATAAGTTCCTCATCGGCCTCTGAGACCATCTCAGCCTGGACTTCATCGTCCATATCACTATCAGCATTTTGGTTAAAACTGTTCAACAAGTCTCTAGGAAGTTCCAAAATTTCCCATATCGTCCTATCTTCTTCTGAGTCCTCCAAACTGTTCCAACCTCTGCCCATTACCCAGTTGCAAAGATGCTTCCACGTTTTTCTGGTTATCTTTATAACCAGTCAGAGCAGTACCCCACTCTGCCAGTACCAATTCTCTGTATTAATCAGATTTCATACTGCTATGAAGATACTACCTGAAACTGGGTAATTTATAAAGAAAGGAGGCTTAATTGACTCACAGTTCCACATGGCTGGGGAGGCCTCAGGAAACTTAAAATCATGGCAAAAGGTGAAGGGAAGTAAGGCATGTCTTACCATGGCAAACCAGGAGAGAGAGAGAGAAAGGAAGCACCATACCTTAAAACCATCAGCTCTTGTGAGAACGCATTCACTCTCATGCGAACAAAAATGGGGGAAACTGCCCTCATGATCCAATCACCTAAAACCAGGTCCTTCTTGCAACATGTGGAGATTACAATTTGAGGTGAGATTTGGGTGGGGACACTGAGCCAAATCGTATTATATTTTGCTAGAGAAAAGTTAAAAGTGCCTTTTAAATTATTACTTTTAAAAATAATTGCTGCTGAGCATGGTGGCTTATGCCTGTAATCTCAGCACATTGGGAGGCCAAGTCAGGCAGATCACCTGAGGTCAGGAGTTTGAGACCAGCCTGGCCAACATGGTGAAACACCGTCTCTACTAAAAATACAAAAATTAGCCAGGCATGGTGGTGTGTGCCTGTAATCCCAGCCATTCAGGAGGTAGAGGCAGGAGAATTGCTTGAACCCAGGAGGCAGAGGTTGCAGGGAGCCGAGATCGTTTCATTACACTCCAGCCTGGATGACAAGAGTAAAACTCAGACTCAAAAAAAAAAAAAAAAAAAAAGATTACTGACAACTCAATGCATAGAAACTGAAGAAACAAAGAACAATTAAGATATTCTTGCAGTAATTCAAGTGATTTTCCTGAAGGCTTACATTATGACAGTGATGATAGAAAAGGAAACAAAAGGGACACCTAAGGCATTTTTAAGAAATAAAAATAAAATTTAGTGGTCCATTAAATGGAGGAGATGGAAGAATATAAAATAATATGTTAGCTTTGGGCTTGGGAGATTCTCTGGATGTTTGTGCCAGTAAGAAAACAACAGTAAGAAGAAGAATTGGGATTGAAGGGAGAAGAATTTGGTTTGTTTTTGCTAAGTTTGGGATGGCTTCAAGGCATATGAGCTATGTGCAGACACAAATGGTAAATACGGGTATGTATCAGTTAATATTGTTCATCATGGTTTAATAGAAAATCCACAGTCTATGGCTTATGCACATGGTAGCTTATTTTCCTTACACAGCATTCATCTAGAGATGAGGAGCTGCTGTCATTGCTTCAACTGATCAATCATGTTAGGACCCACATCTCTTTTATTAAGTTAGTTTTATTCTCATTCTGTTTGCCCAGTGGTCACAAGATGACTGTTACATCTCTATTCTACACTCATATTTTAAGCAAGATTAAGAGGAAAATAACAAAATCAGAAACAACCCTCAGCACATTGTGATGGAAGCTCCAGGTGCATATGACAAAGAAGATGGGGCTCCCACTGTTCCAAGCTACAGTCAAGGACTACAGTACACCTTCAGGCAAAGTATTCCACCAGCATTTCTCATTCTCCCTAGTGCTATGTTGCAAAAACTAACTCCACACAAGTGCATAAATTCCACTTATTTCCTTAATCTCACTAGTGAGAAAAAAGCTCTACCTAAGGGACAGAAAACCAAGAATTGTTAGGACTCCAATCACTCTTGCCCCAGTTCATGTTTAGAGTTTAGGATCAATGCTGGGAAATGAAAACTCAGAATACTAGAGACTACTGCCCAATCCAGACCCCTTCTCTTGAAAGAGGACTGTTACCCCAACAGAATTAACTTCCAGTTCTGAAGTGATGCCTCAAAGATTTTGCTCAGGGAGAGAAGCAGACCACAAGAACAGAAAACTACCAAGCTCTTTCCAAAGTAACTACATTTATTTAGAACAGAGTGCGGGAAAGCTCAAGCCTAAGGTTACTTCGAAAAATAAAAGAGATTTTGGTGGTAAATAATTTTGAAAAGGCCAGAAGCTCCATGAAAAACAAGATCAATTGTAAGCACACTAGTTTAACAGAGAGAACAGGAGGAAAGACAGGAAAAGTCATCCTGAAGTCATAACAAACCTCAAAGATCAAAATCATTGTCATCAAAGGCATCCATTGCTCAACAGTCTGATTCAATTAAATTGGGTCCCTTCTGTAAGGCATGAAAAATACCTTGCAAAAGAGCCCCAGTTTAATTGGATCTGTCTGTTGAGCAATGTATGCCTTAAGACATTGTAAAAGCAACAGGGCAAAGGCTGGCATTAGTAGAGGCTACCAACTAGGTATGATACCAAAAATAAATAAAAAAGGAGACATGTTGTCATAGAAAAAGGGAACAAAACAATCAAAGAGAACCCTGTGTCATCCCAGGATGTCTGTGTGCATGCCCTGAGCAATGATATCAGAAGTTTCCCACTTTGGGAGAAATTGACTTCGTTGAAATACTGAGTCACTGAGTTAATTACTGAGTAAATACACACACAAACAATAACATTAAGCTCCATAGAAAATGTGAGCCGGGCATAGGGGAAAAATTAGGCATCAGAAACTACCTATAAGAAGGCCTAGATGACAGACTTATCAGATAAAGGCTTCAAAACAACCATCATAAATATATTGAAAGAGAAAAAGGAAAACATGTTTAAAGAAATAAAAAAACATATGATGAAAATGTGTTATCAAACAGAATATGAATAAAATGATAGAAATTATTTTAAAAATTGAAAAGTAAATTTAGAAGTGGGCTTTTACGATAATATAAGTGGAAATTTACTAGAAGGGAATGAGTATATTTGAACAAGAAGAAAGAATCAACAAACTTGAAGGTAGATTATCAACAGGGATTATTCAATATGAAGAACAGAGAGAAAGTGAATGAAAAATATAAAAGAGCTTCAGAGGAATGTGGGACGCTATTAAAAGTACCGGAGATACAAGGAAAAAAACAGAGATAGGAAAGGAAGAGATTATAGGTAACATTTTATTAATGTTTGATGAAAACATCAATCTATACATCCAAGTATCTCAACAAACTCCAAATAGAATACATGTAAAAAAAAGATCCACACTGTATTAGTCTGTTTTCGTGCTGCTGATAAAGACATAACCGAGACTGGGAAATTTACAAAAGAAAGAGGTTTAATTGGACTCACACTTCCACATGGCTGGGGAGGCCTCACAGTCATGGCAGAAGGCAAGGAGTATCAAGTCACATCTTAAGTGGATGGCAGCAGGCAAAAAGAGAGAACTTGTACAGGCAAACTCTCATTTCCATTTTTAAAGCCATCAGATGCCATGAAACTTTTTCGCTATCACGAGAATAGCACAGAAAAGACCCACTCCCATGATTCAATCATCTCCCACCGGGTCTCTCCCACAATACGTGGGAATTATGGGAGCTACAAGATGAGATTTGGGTGGGGACACAGAGTCAAACCATATCACCACCATGCACATTATAGTAAAAAGTTTGAAAAATAAAGGGTAGGGAGATATCTTGAAAGCAGCAAGACACAAATAATTCAACATGTACAAGAAAATCTCAGTAAGGTTAACAACTAAAATCTGATCAGAACCAGTGGAGGCCAGAAGGTAGTGAGATGACATATTTAAGTGCTGAAAGAAAAGGTCAACCAGCAATTATATGTCCAGGAAAACTACATTGCAAAAATGAAGCTGAAATATGCCATTCCCAGATAAATGAGAGAGAAAGACAGAGAGAAATCTGCTAGATAGCAGATATGCCTTAAAAATATTAGATTAAGTTCTTCAGGCTGAAATTAATTAATTATACAGTATATTTCAAAATCATGTAAAACAAAGAGTATTGGTAAAGTAATTACATTATGCAAGATATAAATGTATAGTTGTTCTTTCTTCTTCTGGTCTAAATAGAATTATATAAAATGATATGCATCTAATTGTATTCTGGAGACTACAAGTGTTCGTTTTAAAATTTATACATTGTATATTTCTATTACAATTAGACATTCTGTAATTATAGAAATATATTTGGCAATAAGATGATAAAGAGGGTACATGGAAACAAACTTGTATTAGCTTAAGGAAATGATATCATATGGTAATTCAAATAAATAGGAACAAATCAAGAGACTAAGATATGGTAAAGAAGAAGGTTAATATTACAAACTCTATAAATATATTCTTGTTCTTTTTTTCTCTCAACTTATTTAAGGATATCAAAAATATTACATAATAATTATAACAATAAATTGATGCATTGTTCATATTTACATGCAATATATACAACAATAATAACACAAAAAGGGGACATAATAGAGTTAAAGAAGAGCAAATTTTTCTATAACTTACTAGAATTAAGATAGTATATATCTGAAGTAGATTCTGAAAAGTTAGTATGTATATAGTAATTCTAGGAAAACCACTAAGAAAATAACTCAAAAATAGAAAAAAAACTATTAAACAAATAAAATATTTAAGTAGAAACATATATTTAATGCAAAAGAAAACAATAAAGAAGGAATAGAGTCAAAACAAATGAGACAAAAAGTAAAGTGGCAGACCAAAATTTAGCTCTATCAATAATAACATTAAATGAAAATAATCCAATTAAAAGACAAGGATTGGCAGAGTAAATAAAAAACAAAAAGAAAAACAACACATGATTTAATCATATGCTGTGTAGACGGGACACTTTAGATTCAGCGATAGAAACAACTTGAAAGTAAAAGAATGGGAAAAGATATTACGCAAACAGCACTCATAAGAGAGCTGGAGTGGCCATCCTAATAGGAAAAATAAACCTATATATATATATACACACATATATATATATAACTACAGATAATGAGAGATACTTTATTATAATGAAAGTGGTAAATTTTATGAGGAATGTATATGAGTTCAAAGCATAAATGCAGCCTACAAAAGAGCCATGAGTTACATGAAGCAAAAATGGAAAAAAAAATGGAAGGAAAAAGACATAATTGGCAATGATAGCTGGATAATTTAATACTTCCCTTTCAATAATGAATAGAACAAGCAGGCAGAGGATGAACAGAATATATAATATTTGAACAAAAGAATAAAACTATAAAATCCAAAAGACGTAACAGATATCAATAGAACACACCACCAAAAATCGAGAGAATATCCATTCTTCTGAAGTAAACATGGAACATTTTTTCCAGATAGACAATATTCTAGGCCATAAAACAAGCCTCAATAAATATAATAGGACTGAAATAATCCAAATCATTTTCTTTGACCACAATACAATGACATTGGAAATCAATAACATAAAGAAATTTGGAAAATTCAGAAAGATATAAAAAATTGAACAACATACCTTTAAATAACCAATGGGTCAAAGAAGCATTGAAAGGGAAATTGGAAAATACTTTGAAATGAATAAAAATGAAAAAACAACATAGCATATATTATGGAATGCAGCTAAACAAATTATTTAAGGGAAATGCATAACTGTAAATGCCTATATTAAAAAAGAGTAATTTCAAATCAACAATCTAATGTTCCATGTTAAGACACTAGTAAAAGAGAACACAAACTAAAGCAAGCAGAAGGAAGGAAATAATAAAGATTACAGTGAAAATAAATGGATTAGGGAATAGGAAAAAATAGAAAAAATTTTTAAAAAGTTGGTTTAATATGAAAATCAGGTAATGTGATACATCATGAGTGTAAAAGGCAAAAACACATAATAATCTCCATAGACTCAAGAAGAGCATTTGACAATATTTAACTTGATTTCATGAAAAAAATATTCTCAACAAGCTGGGAATTGAAGGGAACTTCGTAAACCTGATAAGGGGCATCTATAAAAATCTCTAGCAAATATTCTTTGCAATAGTGAAAGTCTGAGTGCTTTCATCTGATGGTCAGAAATAAGACATGTATTTATGCTCTTTCCAATTCTATTAACTTGTATTCATAGAAGTTAAGTCAGAGAAATTAGACAAAAAATAAAATAAAGACATCCAGATTTGAAAGGAAAAAGTAAAACTTTGTTGAGAGATGATAATATTTTGTGAATAGAGCATTCTAAGGAATTGGCTAGAAAACTATTAAAACTAATAAATGAGTTCAGTAAGGTTGCAGAGTAGAAGATAAATATAAACATCAATTGTATTTATATGTTAGCAGAGAAGAATTCAAAATGAAATTAGAAAATAATTCCATTAACAAAGGACAAAATCACAATTAAAATATTCTATTTTTAAAAGAATTGCAATTTTATACTCGGAAAGCAACAAAACATTTTTGAAGAAATAAAATAAGACTTAAATAAAAGTAAAGACTTCCTGGATCATGGATAGGAAGACTTTATAAGGATAAAATAATAAATTGATATACAGATTCAATGTAATCCCTCCCTGTCAAAACTCTAGCCTCTCCAAATTGATCTACAGATTCAATGTAATCTCTCCCTGTCAAAACACTAGCCTTCCCAAACTGATCTACAGATTCAACGTAATGCCTCACTGTCAAAACTCCTGGTGACTTTTTG
Source organism: Pan paniscus (assembly GCF_029289425.2). Taxonomy (NCBI): domain Eukaryota; kingdom Metazoa; phylum Chordata; class Mammalia; order Primates; family Hominidae; genus Pan; species Pan paniscus. Next base: position 160,359,385 of record NC_073254.2, read on the forward strand.
CAGAAATCTACTCTATAATTCATATGAAAACTCAAGAGATTTAGTACAGTCTCTTTTTAACTGGTATTGCAAAGAACAACACAATTGGAGGACTTACTACAAAGCTGCAGCAGTCAAGACAGTGTGTTACTAACATAAGCATAGACATAGATTGATAGAATTGACAGTTCAGAATTAAATAATTATATTTACAGTCAATTGATTTACAACAAAAGGTTCCAAGATAATTCAGTGGAAGAAATTGCACTCAATTAGGTATCAATATGCAAAAAATGAAGTTGGACCTTTCCACACATACCATACACTAAAATTAACTCAAATGAATCAAATGCCTAAATGTAAAAGCTAAAACTTTAAAAACACTTAGAAGAAAATATAGAAGTAAATCGCTGTGATCTAAGATTAGGAAAAACTTTTTAGATAAGACACCAAAAGCGTAAGTGATGAAAGGATAAAATAATAAATTTAACTGCATCAAAACAAAAACTTTTTTGCTTAGGGCACCATGAAAAAAATGATAAGATAACCAACAGAATGGGAGAAAATGTTTGCAACTTAAATAGCTGCTAAGAGACTTGAATCTTTTCATATTTTATGTATCTAGAATACATAAAATAACTCATACAGCTCAACAGTACAAGGCAAATGACCCAATTTAAATAAAATAGGCAAAGAATATTGTTGTTGGAATTCTCAAGACCATCTTCACTTTCCTTGATTCACTAGAAAAACTCACAGAACTCAGAAAACCTGTTATACCTGCGGTTATGATTTACTATTAGAAAAAAATACAGATTACATTTAGCAAAGAATAAAGGCACATAAAACAGAGTCCACAAGGTACCAGACAAAAGCTTCCAATTTTCCTCTCTTGTTGTGGCCATATAGACAACACTTAATTCCCCCAGCAATGATGTGTGACAGCAGCACAAAATAGTGCTAACTAGGGAAGATTAGCTGGTGAGCCTAGGTGTGGAGGGTTTTACTGGGAATCCGTCAAGTAGGCATAAAATGCAAAAATAATTGACCTTATTTACTCAATGTTCAGACCCTGCCGAGGTAAAACTGACATGTGGTCTGATGCATACACCAAAAATCACATTGTTAGCATAAACACAGCATACACAAAAAGTTGGGCAAGAATCTTCCTAGCATTACTTATAATAGTTGGAAAGAGGAAATGACACAAAAATCACATTGTTAGCATAAACACGGCACACACAAAAAAGCTTGGCATGAATCTTTCTAGCATTACTTGTAATAGTTGGAAAGAGGAAATAACACACGTGTCTATTAGCTGATGAATGGGTAGATAAAATATGGACAATTCCTACAATACAGTATTACCAGCAATAAAAAGGGATAATGGTACAACATGGATGCCTTGAAAACATGATGCTAAATGAAACACGCCTGTCACAAAAGACCACATATTACATGATTCCATTTATACAATATGTCCAGATGGTCAATTCTATGGAGAAAGTGAGTAATGTTTATCTAGGGCATATAAGATTGAGGGGATAATGAGAACAGAGTTTTTTGGGGGGCTGATAAAAGTGATCTACAATTGACTGTGATGATGATTGCAAAACTTTGTAAATATACTAAAAGGAGTTTAATCTGATGCTTTAACTATGTGAATTTTAGGGTATGTGAATTATATCACAATAAAGCTCATATAAAAAATCTTTCCGGAAGACATCTGCTTATACCTCACTGATAAAAAATTCAGTCAGATGGTCATTCCTTGCTGCAAGAGATGGAATGCCTAAAGAATAAAAGATGCTTTTAGCTTCTCTCTCATTTTTAGTTAGACTAGTAAAAAGTTTGTTGATTTTGTTTATCTTTAAAAAAAAACCTCTCTTTTGTTTATCTTTTCTATCATTTTTCTAGGATTTATTTGATTTCTTTCTGCTCTGACATTCTTTCTTTCCTGCTATTAACTCTGGGCTAGTTGTTCTTCTCTTTCTGTTTTTTGAGGTTTAATATTAGGTTGTTTATTTGTGATCTTTCTTCTTTTCAGATGTGTTTATTGCTATAAACTTCTGTCTTAGAACTATTTTCACTGCATCCTATAAGCTTTGATATGTTGTGTTTCCATTTTCATTTTTCTCAACATATGTTTTAATTTTGCTTTTAATTTCTTCCTTGATCGATTGGTTGTTTAGGAGCATGTTGTTTAATTTCTACATATTTATAAATTTTCCAAATTTTATTCTGTTACTGACTTCTAGTTTCATGCCATTATGTTCAGAAAATATACTTGATATGATTTCAATTTTCTTAAATTTATTAAGATTTGTTTTGTGACCTAACATATAATCTATCCTGGAGAACGTTTTGTGCACTTGAGAAAAATGTGTAGTCTGTAGGGATTGAATGGAATGTCCTGTATACGTCTGTTAGGTTCCTTTGGTCTGGTCTAGAGTGTAGTTCAAGTCCATTGTTTCCATATTGATTTCCTGCCTTCCTGAAACAATAGAATCCACTCCCTTCTCATTATAGGCATTAAGGAGTATTTTTTAAAATGACCACATCTACCATCACTTATGGTATTTTTAAATGGGGGTAATTTTCTCCTTATTTAAAGCAAACTGCTGTCTACACTCTGAGCAATCCATGTATATATATATCCATGTGCATGTATCCACGTATATGTATTAGGGATCAGTGTGCGTGTGTGTCACCCAAAAATACAGTGGGGAAGTATGCCTCTTGAAAATGCCTGGAAAACTGTCAGTAAAAATTACTAGTTCTATGTAGTAAATAAATATTAACATGTTACTTGTTGAACACCACCGTGCAACTACTTACTTGCACAGTCCAAGATTGGCAAATCTTTATCATCCTTTAGGTTAGGGTAGTTTATAGAATTTAGGGGAAAAAAAGAGAAGCTATGCATCCCGTATCACTTCTTGTTAATTTTTTTGTCAGATTATACTTCCCAAAGTGCATATGGAATCATATTGGGCCCCTCCTTATACATCATTATTTAAATTTCATTGGTTATCTGAATATTCTGAATAATAAATTCTCCAGCCAGGCATTTTCCAGTAGTAGTATTTTTCTAATATTTCTTCCTAAATATGCCTCCCTCCTGCTGCTCACTGTTGTATCTCCATGTTTAAAGTTGTATTACTTTTACTGCTTCCAGTAGGACTCTGATAAACTCTTATGGGTTTTGTTAATGTTATTTCTACCTGAAATTCTCTCTGACTCCCAACTTTCTGTGTTAATATTAACTCATTCTTCCAGGTACACAATTGATTATGTATCTGCCATATTCTGTTTTCTTAACCCCTCAATATTCTCTTTTCTTTCAACCTTTGAATGTTGCTTGATTTGCATTTTAATACGGCATTTATGTTAATTCACCTTGGGTTATGAATATTTGAGTAACTTTCTTTATGTAGCTAAAGATTTCAAGCCCTTTGATGGAAGTTACTGCATCCTCGTTTATATTTCCAACACTGAAATTTGCATAAGGAAGGGGTTCAAGGTATAGAATTGAGAGAGTCTTAGTGACCCATAATGGAGAGATACTACATATATTTCTTGAATATAATTGTGCATTAACAACTGATGTTATACCAATACTCAGCAACAAAACATATTTCAATATAGCAGAAAACAGAGCATGTAGAAGGAGATGACTATGGGAAGACAAGAGTACCTCGGGGGCCAGATGGGCAGCAAGAAAATTACCATATATTATTCAGCAAACTGGTAAGCAATCTCCTGAGAACCAAATTCAAGGTCTTATTACCCTATTTGAACTCCTGAGGTTTTTTAGAGCTCTGCTTATTTTCAAAATGAAAGACTTTCAAACACAGGCTGCTGTCACCTTTAGGGATTAAAATATTCACCAAGGTGAGAGGATAGAGCAGCTTTGAACAAAATCAACCACTTGTGGTTAGCAGAGAGGATGCTGAGGTCTTGATCTTGTTTGCTTCATGTACCATGTTCAGCTTTCCAAATATAAAAATAAAAAAAAAGGAAAATTGTCAATTATACGTATGTTTAAGAAATTAGTCGACATCTGCCACCTGGGACCGAATATTACTTCCAGTATTTTTCCAGTTATTTAATGTTTCTAAAAAATATCTACAATGCTCTAAAGTTCTGTTATATCCAGTAAATTTTCTTTTTCACAGCCTTAGAACTCATATCTGGAGAGCTATAGGATAACGATAATGGAGGTCTTTAAAATCTTTTTTTTTTTTTAAGAAAGCATGCAGCTATGGTACTTACAGCACTACATTGCTTATCTAGAACATGGGAAATGGAGAAACTGTTTAAAGTCATATGATAGGTTATTATTTTGGTTAATGTGGAATGTTTATCTGACAGGCTTATTGAGTTTGATTTGTGTGCATAACTCCACAGCAAATCTACAGCTTATCTGATATCCCTTCCCCCCACAAACTGACGAATGCACCATCTGAAAAAACAGAAACAAACAAACAAATAAGCAAAAAAGCCCACCTGGAGTATTAAAGTGATTTAACCAGTATGATTTATGCTAATGGTACAGAAGAGAATATTTTTTGGTTCTCAGAAACATAACAGGCAATTGATGTGCCATATTGCAGTATGGTTTTAGCTATCAACATGTCAAGATTTAGTTTTGCTGTTAACATTTTACGATTTAGAAGGCTCTAAGAATATGTGCAGTGTAGCAACAACACAGGCTTAATTCCCTCAGCTATATTTATTGGGAGCTCATTTTCCCCTCTTTTATAGAAGAAAATTGAAAAAGAAAGAGAGTAGGAGAGACAGACAGGCATCCACTCGGTATTTCATTTTCTTTATTATGTCAAGTAATGAGAAATAAAGAGACAAAAAACCAAGTTCTTAATAGCTTATGCTGAGACCAAAGAGGATTTGAGGCAGAGGAATCCATCATACATTTTTATTGGTTTAATATCGCCCACAGATAACTTAACCATATGAAGGAATGTACCACTTGATTCTAGACCCTCATCAATTACAAAAGTCTCAAGGTTAAGTATGTATTGTACCTGCTACTGGAATGAGAGTTCCTGTTGATGTTGCCATACATAAGACTAACATAGTGAGTAAGAAGCAGGGGAAAATTACCGGAAAGTTCCATATTGTACTTCAAGTTTATTACTACCAGGCAGTGGCTTCCAGTGAAAGGGCAAGGCTGCAGGGCTGCAGCAAACATGGCTAAGTTACTGGATAAAAAGTAAATTAGTGTAAAATGTAAATTTATTACCTTATCAGGACTCAATCGGTAACATTAAGGACAAGAACTTCTTTGGCTGGTAATCTTTTTCTGGCTCTATATAGATAAAATATATTTAATATTGATGCTGTTGAGGCTATTATCAGTATTGATATTTATGTAACCATCAAGTCTCAAGCTCGATACCAGACACAAAAACTTAGATAAATGTGATATGTAGTATATTCACAGATATTTATTTCATGACCAAATAAAATAACTTTAAGGTCTGCATACATTTTTAAAATTGTATTTCACAATGAGCCAGATGGAGTTATTTTTAAAGTAATTCTATTTTAAAGAATTTTGAAAGAAAGGATTTTCCTTTTAAAACAAACTCAGCTATTCATCAAAAAGAGAGAACATTATGTTCTTGGCTGTGGTTTTCTTTAAAGAACTCAACATAAACAAAAGAAAGAAATTATAGAATGTGTGTTTTATTTCCCCTGCATGCAAGATTGAAGTCATATTGACTTGAGAGAAAAAATAATTTTTAAAAAATGTATGTGTGTATGTGTGTGTACAATGGTGCTATTTACTGCATTTTCACATATGAAATTAATACCTTTCTAATCAGCAAAATAACTGGCTCTTTTTGGTTGTTTACATCTTATTCTTTTTCAGCATATGACAGAATGTATTTTAGAGCACTTATATTAAGGCAAATGGTGGCTACTTCAGTTATCATTGTGTTAGTCTTAAAAATAACCTAACAATAAGCAGGAAAATTGTATGTTTGTGTGCTTATTAGAAAAAAGCCTAGGGGATGAGAAAATGCAGGTAAGGCAGTGCTGGACTATTTTTTACAGTAGTTTTAGAGTCATAGTAAAATTGAGGGGAAGGCACAGAGATTCCCCACATACTCACTACCCCCACACATGAATAGCCTCCTCCATTATCAATATCCCCCACCAGAGTGGGACATGTGTTACAACTGATGAACTTACATTAATACATCATTATCACCCAAGTTCATAGATTATATCAGGGTTCACTCTTGGTGTTGTACATTTTTGGGGTTCGGACAATTGTAAAATGACATTTACTCTCCATGTCTTTACTACCGTAGGGCTATCTAATTTTAAAGTATGATTGAAATATTTTCTACCACATAGGGGACAGAATAAAGAAGACAAAATGTCAGCCTTTATTTGGCAAGTCATTCAGCCAAGAATATTCTGGATTTTAGGTACAGATTGCTCCAAAATGTTTTAAGTTTTACATGGCAAATTTTTAATTTTTAAATTATGTAATTCTAAACATTGGTGAGTTGATAACACTAACTCAGTGACTGCCTCTATTGAGTGAATAATTCAAAATAATTTCTAAAATAGGTGCAGAGTATCACAACTGTGTTTATGTTTGTGAATCGTCAGGACCTAACAATGTGTATTACCCCAGAACCAGTTCAATCAAGGGCCCCATTATAACTTAAGGCAGAGATGTTTTATTTATTTATTTATTTATTTATTTATTTATTCATATTATACTTTTAGTTCTAGGGTACGTGTGCACAACTTGCAGGTTTGTTACATATGTATACATGTGCCATGTTGGTGTGCTGCACCCATTAACTCGTCATTTACATTAGGTATATCTCCTAATGCTCTCTCTCCCCACTCCCCCCACCCCACAACAGGCCCTGGTGTGTGATGTTCCCTACCCTGTGTCCAAGTGTTCTCATTGTTCAATTCCCATCTATGAGTGAGAACATGTGGTGTTTGGTTTTCTGTCCTTGCGATAGTTTGCTCAGAATGATGGTTTCCAGCTTCATCCATGTCCCTACAAAGGACATGAACTCATCCTTCTTTATGGCTGCATAGTATTCCATTGTGTATATGTGCCACATTTTCTTAACCCTGTCTATCATTGATGGACTTTTGGGTTGGTTCCAAGTCTTTGCTATTGTGAATACTGCCATTGCTGCAATAAACATATGTGTGCATGTGTCTTTATAGCAGCATGATTTATAATCCTTTGGGTATATACCCAGTAATGGGATGGCTGAGTCAAATGGTATTTCTAGTTCTAGATCCTTGAGGAATTGCCACACTGCCTTCCACAATGGTTGAACTAGTTTACCGTCCCACCAACGTGTAAAAGGGTTCCTATTTTTCCACACCCTCTCCAGCACCGGTTGTTTCCAAGGCAGAGATGTTTTTTCAGCCTCTCAGGCAGTGTTGGTATTCTTCCCAAGATGTTTGCAGTGGGTATTTCCTTTGTATTAAAACAGCAAAATTTACTTTCTTGTTTCCAATAGCAACATAATTTTGGCTGGTTTGTAGTTAGTTTATGAGCTTCTGAAGCTTTGGGACCATGTCTTTTTCATTTTTGTATAAATGAGATAATAAATGTGAAAGTGCCAGGTTTGTACCAAAAACAAAGCAAATATGCTACTTCAAAATCTTACTGAGAACAAGTTGGGTATAAATAAAACAAAACACTGGTATATATTTTAGGCTCAACGGAAAATGATGCCAAATTATATAAAGTCCCAAGGTAGTGACTCCTGGGCTGAAGAATACAGACAGCTATAAGGCAAACTATCTTCAAGTACAGAGATTAAATGCATACCTGGACAGATCTGATCTATTTTGTAGAGTGCCCCATACTACAGTACATAAAACAGGCCATTGTTAAATTATTTTCAAAAGATAAGCCATTTAAAAACCAATGTGGTGTAAGAAAATATTATCCCAATGTAAAACAAAATTTTTCAAAGTGGCTATAATGAAAGGCCTTGCAATAGCCATTTCATAAAAAGAATTCTATCTAACAGCACAGCCCATAAAATGAAATTATGTTCTCTCTGTATATGTCAGCACTGATGATATCTAATCAATAACTGTGTTGTTGTCAAGCTCAGGTTGAATTTGTGGGAGGAAAGATATGACATAGTACACCTATACAATTGCATACAGGTGCATTCATTTATTTTAACCAAAATATCCCTTCAAAAAAGCTAAAGAGAAGCAGTTATACATTTAGGTTAGTGACAAAGTATTTCTAATATATCTTAAAATAGGCTGATTGGAGAATTAAAATATTTCCATTTTTGTCTCAATAACTGTTTAATAGACTTATGTTTACCTTGTTTGTTGTGTTTACATATTAAATAAAGAAAAAATGGGGTAGGGGGAATTTCTATTAAGTATATGGTCATTATAGTTAATTAGAACTAAATATTAATTCTGATATTTCTTGAAATTTGAAAGCAATAAGTTTTTAGAAATATATGTTATTAGAACCAACAATCTTTAATTTGTTAATAACAATAATACCATCTGTTACTTGTTTTACAGTTCATGATGCTTTTATGTAATTATAATTTTAGTACTTAGTGCTTCCTATTTGACATGTAGAAGATATGCATTATTATCCTATGAGTGTATTAGAAAATCAAGATTTCACAACCTTAAGTCTCTTTCTCAAATTAAAAAAAAATAGGAAGTAAAATCATAATTTGTATGTAAGTCTATTTCACTCTATAGCCCATGCCCTATAACCTAAATGATTTGTTCTATAAGAATTATTTCATTAATTTTTATAAGAATGATTTACTGTCCTGCAAACACATGTCCTAGTTCTTGGTCACCATATAGATTTTGACTACATTCCATTTACCCTAACATCCTACTCATCCTTAAAGCCACTATTTTTGTTAAAAAAAAAAAAATGACATAGTATATCCCCAAGTAAATGGCATCTAACTCTTTTTTGTCATAATATTTAAATTTTTCTCAAGGAACACTCCTTCAGAAGTATGTTTTGTCCTGTATTTGAGTAATTTTTTAATATTCCCCAATAGGAAACATAATATATTTCAGATTCAAATGATGTGTTATTTGCTAATAATAATACCTTGCACCCTGCATATTTGAAGCCTTTCTTAGACACATGACACACATCCAAACAATTCAAGGTATGAAAATCCTACTATGGAATGTCTCTTGAATGTTCTCCCTAACCCTCCTCCCATTACTAGTTTAATTCTACCAAATTTGTCAACTGCTTTCTATTGCTGAAACATTGCAGGGAGACACTGTATCCAGTCTTATTTTACCCTCCAATATATTATCTGAATTGATGCCAGACTTACCATTGGAAATTATCACCATCTGGCTACAAATGTTCAATAGCTCTCTGGAAATTCCAAGATTTCTGATATGACACGTGAAGCCCTCATAATCTGGCTCGTGTGTTATCACCACCCTCTCATCTTCTCACTATTTCTTTCCCTCTCCAGTCTCCTTATTCGATATGTCAAATCTGTTTTTGGCTTTCAAATATAAATAGTCATTTTTCAAAAAGGCCAAGGGACTAGATTATTCCAAGCAGAAGAAACAACATGAGTAAAAGATCATGATTTGAAGTGGCACAGCGTGTACAGATAACTAATATAGTTGAGTACTGTAGTTTGGTAAAATGTGAGAGATGCTTTCATGTTGAGTCTTTCCTGATGCTGTTTTGATAAAAGTAATTATTCCTTTCTTGTTTCATAAATGTACCATATTTCGTTGTATTTATTTGTTTAGCTACTAAGAAAGTACCACCAGGGTTAGATTGGTTTTATATTTGTCTTTGCAGAACTAGAACCAAGCACAGTATTTGACTCATAGTAGGCACTTACATGTTTGTTAAACTATTGAATTTTAAGAAATAATTTTAAAATTTATGAACCAATTTCAGGATATCAGATCACAGAAGTTATTAGAAAATGCTTTGTAAAAATTAAAATACCACAAAATGGTATATCCTGATATTTCAGCAGTAGGGATATGTCTCTGAAATCTTTACTTTGGACTTTGTAATCCCATTGGCTACAGAAACAGGGATTTTAATAAATATTAAGTTTTAAAAAACAAAGCTAATCACCGACATCTATGGGCAAGTGACCATGAAAAGGAAATAGAGCAGGAACCAGACACCCTGGCAGTCAAAATGGAAGGTGTCCCATAACACTGGTACAAGGACACTGGTGGCAAGGGACTAGGTGTTTTCTTATTGGAATGGGGGAGAAGAACATATTTTATAATAATACTAAATGAGATTTTTCCCCTAGAATTCTTCTGCTTTTAGTCTTTCATATTTGCATGAAACTGGAACCTTGATTAGCAGTCAATTGAAAAATAGGACATTAAAACAAAACAATATTGTTTAAAAATAAATAAATAAGTTCTGGGCGTAGGAGTGCCTCATGGAAAAGATCAGTTAGACAATGGTCAAGTATAATTAGGGGTCAAGCATATTTAAGCAGATAATCAATTCCAAGAAATGGATAGGAGCCTGAAGTATACAGGATACAAAGATCACATTGTGAAACAGTGGTTAATATTCAAATTCTGTGTTTACAATGGATAAGAAAAGCAGAAGTCACAGAATTAAAACAGAATGAAGTGGAAACATATGTACTTTTAGGACATATCTCCAAATTATAGGTGAAAATATTCATTTATGGAACAGTATCTAATTTTAATTTTGTAAAGTAATAACTTTGCTTTCTTGGATCCCATTAAATTATGCCAAATAACTGAAATTATTTACTTTATAGTATTATGTAGTTTTTTGTCCCCAAAAGTATCAAAGTGTATTTAATTTCTGTAAGAATTATTATTGGATTAAAACTCATCTTTCTTGCCATACTGGACATTCAGTGTAGGTAGGGGAATTATCTATTTTTTTTTTCTTATAACACAGTGCATGGAAAACAGACAAAAAAGTTCAATATTTGCTAAATAAATGAAATATATACATAAAAAACCTAAATGCATATATACAAATTGCCAAACTAAATGCTATTAATATGGTGATTTTACTAGAAACTCTTATTTTCTATATATTTCATTATGAAGAAATGTTAATAAGCATGTCTATCTCTGTTATAGTAAACTAATTTATTAATCAAAAATAATTATTCTAACCTGTATATTGTTAACCTATAAGGGGAAAAAAAGCCTACCTGTGATGAAGATTACATGTTGTTTAAACACAGAAGTCTCATTAAAAAATATAACAGTTTGAAATAATAATGTCAGAGGGAAATTACGTTAGTTTGCTTTAGAGTTTTCATTTAAATTTCTAGGATGTTTACCATTAAATAGTGAAGTTACTTAAAGTAAAATTAAAAGATGAGCTGATGTTTATGTGTTTTATTTATGCAAATGAAGATTTAAAGCTGTAAGATCAAGAAGTAAGCTTATCCATAATCAAGTGGGATTTATTCCTGAGATGCAAGGATGGTTCAAATATGCAAATCAATTAATGTGGTACACCACATTAATTGAATGAAGGACAAAATACATAATCATCTAAATAGATGAAGAATAAGCATTTGACACAATTCAACATCCTTTCATGATAAAAACTCAACAAATTAAGTATAAATGGAATGTACCTCAACACAATAAAAGCTATATATAACAAGCCTATAGCTAATATCATACTCAACCACAATTCTAGTTTCCACTTCCATGAGCTTGACTTCTTTAGATTCCACATATGGGTAAGATCATATGGAGTTTATCTTTTTGTGCCTGGCTATTTCACTTAGCATAATGTTCTCCATATTCATCCATGTTTCTGCAAACAGGATTGCCCATTTACATTGGGTTGCTTGTTTTCTTGTTATTGAAATGTTTGAGTTCCTTATATACAGTCGTGTTGCTTAATGAGGGGTATATGTTCTGAGAAATGTGTGCTTAGGTGGTTTTTGCCATTGTATCAACATCATAGAGTGCTTATGCAAACCTAGATGGTATAGCCTACTACACACCTAGGCTATATGGTACAGCCTATTGTTCCTAGGCTACAAACCTGGAAAGCATTTTACTGCACTCTATGCTGTACGCAATTATAACACAATGGTAAGTATTTGTGTATCTAAATATATCTAAACATAGAAAAGGTAATGTGTTGCACTTTGATGTTAGGACAGCTATGATGTCAATAGGTGACAGGAATTTTTCAGCTTCACTATAATTTTATAGGATCACCATTGTATATGGAGTCTGTCATTGATGGACATGTCATTATGTGGCACATAACTACATATTGTATATTAATCCTTTATCAGACATATTGTTTGCAAATATTTTCTCCCATTCTGTGGGTTGTCTCTTCACTGTGCTAATTATTTCATTTACTGTGAAGAAGTTTTCCAGTCTGATGCAATCTCATTTGTTTATTTTTGTTTTTGTTGCCTGTGCTTTCGGGGTCAGATTAAAAATATATATTGCCCAAGCCAGTGTCATGCAGCTTCTTCCCTGCATTTTCTTATACTAGTTTTACAGTTGCAAGTCTTATATTTAAGGCATTAACCCATGTTGAGTTGATTTTTGTATATGGTATGAGATTAAAAATCCAATTTTATCCTTCTGCATGTAGATATTCCGTTTTCTAGAATCATTTATTGAAGAAACAGTCTTTCCTCTGTTGTGCGTTCTTGGCAACTTTATTGAAAATCTATTGTCTATAAGTGCATTAGTTTATTTCTGGACTCCATCCTGTTCCATTGGTAAATGTGTCTATTTTTATGCCAATATCATGTCGTTTTGATTACTATAGCTTTGTAGTATATTTTCATATGGTAGTTTATTTCATAGATAATATGATGCCACTAAGTTTGTTCCTTTTACCCAAGATTGCTTTGGCTATTAGGGATCTTTTATTGTTTCGTATAACTCAAATAAAAATAGACAAAGGACTTATGTACACACTTTCCCAAAGAAAATATACAAATGACCAATTAGCACAGGAAAAGATGCTCGATGTCACAAGTCAGGCAACGAAAATCAAAACTACAGTATCACCATATTCATTAGGATGGCTTCTATAAAAATAGAAAATAATGAGCATTGGTGAGAATGTAGAGGAATTGGAACATTTGTGCACAGGTGGTAGGAATGTAAATGGTGCAGTCACTGTGAAAAACAATATGGCAGTTCCTCAAAAAATTACAAATAGAATTAACTTGCAAACCAGCAATTCTGATTATTTATCAAAAGAATTGAAATCAGGATCTGAAAGAGATAGCTGTACTCCCATGCTCATTTCAGCACTATTCACAATAGAAAGATGCAGAAACAATTTAAATGTCCATTGACAGATCAATGGGAAAAGGACATGTGGTATACAATGGAATATTTGAGTTGTTATATTTTTCTTATCTTTGAGTTTTAGGAGATTACTATATATTCTGGATATTGACCCCTTATCAGAAATATGATTTGCAGATATGTTTTCCCAATCTGTGGGTTGCCTTTCTACTCTCTTAGGCTTTTTAATCTATTTTATTCTTAGAGTTCTGTTATTTTAGGTTTTGCATTTAGGCCTTTGATGTTACATTTAGCTCTTCGAGGTTTTTGTGTGTGTGTGTTTGTGTCTATTGTATTAGGTAGGAGTACATCTTCATTCTTTTGCATGTTAATATCCAGTTCCAAGCACCATTTGTTGAAAAGGCTTTTCTTTTCCAATTGAATGGTCTTGAAACCCTTGTCAAAAAACATTTGACCATGTGTGTGAGAATTTATTTTTAGGATCTCTATTTTATTCCAATGGCCTATATGTCTGTCTTTATGCCGGTGCCACATTGTTTTTGTTACTGTCACTTTGTAGCAAAATTTGAAATCAGGAAGTATGAGTCCTCTAGCTTTATTCTTCCTTTTCTATTGACCATCTATTTGGACCATCCAGAGTCCCTTGACATATGAATTTTTGGATATGATTTTCTATTTATGAAAAGACATCATTGGGATTTTGATACAGATTGCAGTGAGTCCGTAGGTTGCTTTGAGTAATATTGACATCTTAACACTATTAATGCTTCTAGTCCAAGATCATGGGCTATGTTTCCATTTATTTATGTCGTAATTTTTTAACAGTGTTCCATAGTTGTCATTATGCAAGTTTTTTACCTCTTTGGTTAAATTGATTTCTAAACATCTTATTCATTTTCATGCTACTGTAAATTAAATTGCTTTTGTAATTTCCTTTACAGATGGTTCATTGTCAATGTATTAAAATGCAACTGATTTGGGTGTGCTATTTCTGTGTACTTTAAAATTTCTTGTGTGCCTAATTTCTTCCATTACCATCTTCATTTGTGTTTTATTGGTTTTTTGCAGTGAAATGTTTTTAATTTTTTCTAATTTCCTTTTGTGTATATTCCACAAATATTTTCTTTGTGGTTATAATAGGGATTACATTTAATATCCTAAAGTTGTAACATTCTGAATTAACTTATACCAGCTGATATGGTTTGGCTCTGTGTCCCCACCCAAATATGTCAAATTATAATCCCCACGTGTCAGGGGAGGGGCCTCCTGGGAAGTGATTGGATCAAGGTGGTGGATTTCTCCCTTGCTGTTCTCATGACAGTGAGTGAATTCTCATGATATCTGATGGCTTAAAAGTGTGTGACACTTCTCCTTTTGCGCTCTCTTGCTCTCTCTCTCTCTCATGCTGCCATTAGAACTTGCTTGCTTCCCCTTTGCCTTTTGCCATAATTGCAAGTTTCCTGAGGCCTCCGGGTTATGCATCCTGTTAAGCCTGGAGAACTGTGAGTCAGTTGAAACCTCTTTTCTTAATAAATTACCCAGTCTCAGGTAATTCTTTGTAGCAGTGTAAGAACAAACTAATATAGAAAATTGGTACCAGAGGTGTGTGGGGCATTGCCATAAAGATACCTGAAAATGTGGAAGCGATTTTGGAACTGGGTAATGAGCAAGGTTGGAAAAATTTGAAGGGATCAGAGGAAGACAGGAAGATGTGGGAAAGTTTCAGACTTCCTAGAGACTTGCTGAATGGTGTTGACCAAAATGCTATGGTGATATAGACAATAAAGTCCAGGTTGTGGTGGTCTGAGATAGAGATGAATAACTTATTGGGAACTGGAGTAAAGGTCACTCTTGCAATTCTTTAGCAAAGAGACTGGAGGCATTTTGCCCCAACCTAGAGATCTGTGAAACTTTAAACTTGAGAGAGATGATTTAGGGTATCTAGCAGAAGAATCTCTAAGCAGCAAACCATTCAAGAGGTGACCTTACTGTTTCTAAATGTGTATGATCATATGTGTGAACAAAGAGATTAGCTGAAGCTGGAACTTATATTTAAAAGGGGAAGCACAGCATAAAAGTTTAGAAAATTTGTAGCCTGGATATGTGGTAGAAAAGAAAAACCCATTTTCTGGGGAGAAATTCAAGCCTGCTACAGAAATTTGCATAAGTAGAGAAGCCGAATGTTAATAGCCAAGACAGTGGAAAAAATGTCTCCATGGCATTTCAGAGACCTTCACAGCAGTCCCTCCTGTCATGGGCCTAGGAGGGAAAAATGGTTTCATGGACCAGGCCCCAGGTCCTGCTGCTCTGTGTAGCCTTGGTATACTCTGTGTAGCCCTGTATCCCAGCCACCCAGCTCCAGCTGTGGCTAAAAGGGGCCAAGCTACAGCTCAGGCTGTTGCTTCAGGGGGTGCAAGCCCAAAATCTTGGAGGCTTCCACTTGGTGTTGGGCTTGTAGGTGCACAGAAGGCAAGAGTTGAGGTTTGGGAACCCCCATCTAGATTTCAGAAGATGTAGGAAAATGCCTGGATGTCCAGGAAGAAGGGTGATAAAGGGGAGGAGCACTCATTGAGATCCTCTACTAGGGCAATGCAGAGGGGAAATGTGGGGTTGGATCCCCCACACAGAGTCCCCACTGGGGCACTGCCTAGTGGAGCTGTGAGAAGATGGCCACTGTTCTCCAGACCCCAGAAAGGTAGATCCACCAATAGCTTGCACCATGTGCCCAGAAAAGCCACAGGCACTCAACGCCAGCCTGTGAAAGCAGCCACAGGGGTGTACCCTGCAGATCCACAGTAGCGGAGCTTCCCAAGGCCTTGGGAGCCCACTCTGCATCAGCAAGCCCTGGATGTGAGACATGGAATCAAAGCAGACTTGGAGCTTCAAGTTTTAATGAGGATCCTGCTGAGTTTTGGACTTGCATGGGGCCTGTAGTACTTTTGTTTTGTCTAATTTTTCTTCTTTGGAATGAGAGCATTTACCCAATTCGTGTACCCCCATTGTATCCTTTGAAGTAACTAACTTGTTTTTTAATTATTTTTACAGGCTCATAGGCAGAAGGGACTTGCCTTGTCTCAGATGAGACTTTGGGCTTGGACTTTTGGGTTAATGCTGAATGAGTTAAGACTTTGGGGGACTATTCAGAAGGCATGATTGGTTTCAAAATGTGAGAAGGACAAGATTTGAGAGTGGCCAGTGGCAGAATAATATGGTTTGGCTTTGTTTCCCCAACCAAATCTCATGTTGAATTGTAATCCCCATGTGCCAAAGAAGCTGCCTGGTGGGAGGTAATTGGATAATGACAATGGACTTCCCCCTTGCTGTTCTCATGGTAGTGAGTGGGTTCTCATGCGATCTGGTTGCTTAAAAGTGTGTGGCACTTCCCACCTTCATAGTTCCTCTCTACTGCCACCATTAGAAGGTGCTTTCTTTACCTTTGCCTTCTGCCATGGTTGTATGTTTCCTGAGGCCTCTCAGTCATGCTTCCTTTTAAAATGTGAGTCAATTAAATCTCTTTTCTTCATAAATTACCCAGGCTCACTTAGTTCTTTATAGCTGGGTGAGAACACATGAATACAGCAACCTAACTTAAATAGTACACAAAAAGTCTGCTTCTTTCTAGATCTTTCCCCACCAGTCTGGGTTGTTGATTGTCACAAGATTAGATCTTCATACATTGCATGTCAAAACACATAAACTAATAATAATTTTAGATACACTATCTCTTAAATATTTAAAAACAAAGTGAAGTTAAAAACCAAAATAGTGATAATACTGGCTTTTAGACAAGTAATTGCTTTTTAAAAAAATGCATTAGTCTCTGAAATCATGTAGAAAACAAGAAGTGTCATTATAAAATAGTGTTACAGTAATACCAGATTCTATAACTGCCCAAGTATATACCTTTTTTGAGACCTTTATTTCTTCATATGTCTTCAAGTTACTGTCTAGAGTTCTTTTGTTTCACCTTGCAAAACTCCGTTGAGTATTTTTTGCAGGGAAGTTCAAGTGGTAACAAATTTCCTCAGCTTTTGATTATCTGGGATTATCAATTTATCCCTCATTTTCGAAGGATCATTTTGCTTTATATAAGATTCTCAGTTGTCAGTTTTTTCTTTCAGTACTTTGAAAAAGTTGTCCCACTGCCTTCTGGCTTCCAAAGTTTCTTATAAGAAATCTACTAATTATCGTATTAAATATCCCTTATATGAGACAAGATGCTTCTCTCTTGCTGTTTTCAAAATTCCCTCTATGGCCTATGCTTTCAAAAGTTTGATTACAATGTATCTCAGTGTGAGTCTCTTACAGTTCATTCACTTGAAGTTTTTTGAGCTTCTTGGATGTTTAATCCAAGGTAAGAGTTTCGTGTCTTTCATCAAATTTGGAAAGTTTTTTCTATTACTTCAGATATTCTCTCTGCACCTTTTTCTCTCTTTTCCTTGTATTTCTTTTAGATGCTGTTCACTTTTCTTCAATCTTTTTTCTTTCTATTTCTCATACTTAATAATTTATATTATTCTATCTTCAAGTTCACTGATTCTTTCTTCTGCCTGCCCAAATCTGCCTTTAAATCTCTCTAGCAACTTTTTTGTTTCAGTTATTGTACTTTTTAGCTTCCTAGTTTTAATTTTTTATGTTTTTAATATTTTTGTTAATGTTTCCATTTTGTTTATATATCATTTCTTGTCTTTTCTTTACATTTCTTTTATGTTATTTGAGCATCTTTAATATAGTTACCTTAAAGTCTTTGTCTAATATATCTGCCAATAGAATTTTTTTGTAATTTTTTGTTGAAACCTGGATTTTTGTAATGTAGTAACTCTTGAGACTTTTCCCCTTACTCCAAATTTTCTGGGTTTGGTTACTTTTGTTATTGCTGTAGCCTGTCTCTATGATAAGGATTAGCCTGATGTGTAAACTTAAGCTCTTCTCTGGTCTTTTCTAAGTCTTTACTTAGGCCTGTAGCATAACTTTCTAATTTTTGTCGTATATGCAGTTGTTTTTCGAATGTCCAATCTTATTGTCTGACTTCCAAAGGGGAAAAAAGAAAAGGAAAGAAAAAAGAAGGATTCTGACTCTTTAAATCCCCTGGAAGCCACTTTAGCCAGAGCAGGAAGGATTTGCAACAGTGGGTGGAAATACAACGATGATCGCCTTCCTCTTTGTCTGCATCTCTGTCATTAGAATCAGAAATAAGTGATCAGAGCACAGACCACCGATATTTGGAGGATAGGCTCCTTTCTGCCCTCACTAGCTCCTGCAGTCTGTTTACAAACTAATCCAGGAACACATGTACAGCTGCCTGCTATGTGGCTGAAGAGTGAAGGAGGGTTAGCTACGACTGTGTTAAATGCTAAACTTGATAAAGTTAATCACAATTTATTGCCCAACTCTTCCCCTGGAAGTTGCAAAACTTCAATGAACTGTAAAGTTCCAAAACAGTTACATTAGACTAATTCTGTAGGTGGAATTTTTGTCTAGGTTGGGATGTTACAGTAGATAGCTAGTCAGTCATGAGCAAGGCAGGAGAGGGCTGCCCCCACCACAATATGGTTTGTCTGTGTCCCCACCCAGATCTCTTCTTGAATTGTAGCTCCCATAATCCCCATGTGTCATGAAAGAGACCCAGTGGAAGGTAATTGAATCATGGGGACAGGTTTTCTCTATGCTGGTCTTGTGATAGTGAATAAGTCTCATGAGATCTCATGGTTTTATAAGGGTAGTTCCCCAGCACACACTATCATGCCTGTCACCATATAAGATGTGCCTTTTCTCCTCTTTCATGTTCCACCATGATTGTGAGGCCTCCCCAGCCATACAGAACTGTGATTCCATTAAATCTCTTTGTCTTTATAAATTACCCTATCTCAGGTATTTCTTCATAGCAGTATGAAAATAGACTAATACACCCCCACACCAGGAATGTCAGGTGACCATCAGGTGATGGTTTAGTGGTTGTTAACTGTCTCTCTAAAATAATATTGGTCACAGCCAGTGCCAGGGAAAGGCAGCCTCCCAACAGACAGAAAAAAACTGAAACTGGTGATCAGCAGTTTCCCAATAAGATCTCAGGAGTTGGATGAGTGGGTTTAAACATGCACATTAAGAGCCAAAATGGTGGAGTAGTTTAACTGGTATATGACCTTCTAGGGACATTTGACTGGTAATGGAAGAAGCCTCAAGTGAGCATGTATACAACTCCAGTAAACATACTAAGCATGCTCCCCTCCCAGTTGCTAACAGGCCACTGTGCATGTGGATAGCCCACCCCAAGGAAAAATTAGGGGAGAAAACATATAAAACCCTAAGTCAAAGGTTAAACAGGGCATTAACCTCTCCAGTCCCCCATTTGGCCCTCTTCCAAGTATACTTTACTTCCTCTAATTCCTGCTCTAAAACTTGCCTCAGTCTCTCCTTCTGCCTTATGCCCCTCAATCAAAGTCTTTCTTCTCAGAAGGCAAGAATCGAGGTTGCTGCAGACCTGTATGGATTTGCTGCCAGTAACAGGGAGACAAATTTTTGAAGCTTCCTATTTCTCCATCTTCCAGAACTTGAATTTTAAAATTAAAGCAATTACATACAAGTGCTGATATTACTATGAATATATATTATTATTTATTTTATAACCAGATGATATAGTTTAACAACATTTTCCATGGAAACCAAATAATAAAATTGCACTTTATTTCTTCTTACTGTGTTTGTCTTTATTTGTTTACTCATTTTTTTTTCAATTCTCTGCGCAACTTTTTTTTCTAACTACCTCCCACTGCCCTCTGTCCCTTGGTCTTTTGTGGACTCACTGCTTTCTGGTCCCACTTTATCATTGATATCTTAGGACCTCTTTCTACTTTTGTTCTTAGGTTTGGATAAGCCATTTTTTCTACTCTGCTTTATTATGACTAATTTCCACATTTGCTGAAGTACCTTCCCAGAAGAGAGCAAGGAGTACATATTCTGAGTTTTTCACTATAAAAGTGAACTACAGAAGCAAGGAAAAGTTTTATCTCCACTATGTAAGGAGGCAGATTAGTGCTTTATCAGAAAGCGACATGGCTTTCTGGGGAGTAGGAAGTATTTGTAAATTGGAAAGAGAACATCTAAGTGCGGGAGAAGAATCCAGTGGGAGAGAAAATGAACTTATTGAAGACCTTTTCATGTCAGAAGATTGCTTTTCTGGCTACAGTTATATAAATATTGCAATAACCTTACTCCACATGCCCCCCGACCCCCACACGACCACACTATGAATTTACTTACCATTACTCGTATTACTTCACCTTGGCCACTAATACCTCAAGTGGAATGTTTGAATACAACATAGGAATATAGCTTAGGAATACCTAGGAATACAGTATATTCACACACTCCACTTGAGGTATTAGTGGGTCAAGTGAAGATACCACTTAGGTTTCTGATAAAGCAAAGATCTAATGTAAGTTAAGTAAAATGTTGGCCCTGTTGTCTGGTACTTTAAGACAAGGCCTCCTATGACTTAATGAGGAACAAATGTTTATCTATATGCTATTACCACCTCCAGAGTTCATCTAGACATGCTCTCCCCAGCTTTACCAATGTCCTATCTCAATCTATTTTTCCTTCCTTCCATCAACATTCTTGTCTTATGTTTCAGTTTTCCATGGCTGGTGGTCAGCTTTTCAAAATAAAAACTGTTAATTTTTGTAATTAATTTCACTGAGGAAGTAGCCACTTAAAGTTCCACTTCTACCAGTATATTGACACTTTGTCAGGGGTTTTCAGAAATCACACATCCTACACAAAAGGGATACATTGCTAATGATAACAAAGAAGACATTGTTATACACTGGCAGTAAAAAATATTATAGCTGATCTGAAAATAATTTCCAAGCACCTAGGACTTGGGTTGGAAGAATTTCTCAGCGATTACTTGAAAATCATATCATATATTAACTAATACTTACATATAAGCCTGGCCTTGACTCAAGTAGCTGCAAGTGAACATTGCTAATCCATGTCTTACTTTGTTATTACACTTGCTCTCCACCCACTATGTTTAAAACAACAACCACAACAATGACAATATAAATTAAAGGAGACAATAGAACTGAAGACCTTTAATAGAAGCACCATATGCCAATAAAGACAGTGACTACTAAGAGCCATACTTTGGATGACATTGTGAACCACTTGTGTGTACTTTGTGAAACATTATACTTGAGAAACAGTGAATTATAATTAATATGTTGACTTTGAATTTCAAATTGTAATTTAGACTACTGATAGCAGGAGCCTTAGGTGAAATTGAATTTGGATGTCAATTCAAAGTAGTTTTTAAAAAGCATATTTATTGGGACCTCAGAGCTACACACATTTCTGGCCTGGGAACTGAGGAAGGTGGAGGTGGAAACTGAGGTAGAGTTGGAGGAACTGTGGGCCCAACTGCTGCCCTGCACCTATAAAATGAGCCAGCATATCAGTAGTATTTTGTGTGAGCTGCAGCAGCCGAGGTACCTTATAAAGACCCTCAAAGTATGATGACAGCTGGTTTATTTCTGTTTGTATGTTACATATCTTGCATTAATATTTCTTGTGGCCAACCCTAACTAGAAATTATAAAAGAAAGGGGAGTGTAGTTGCAGCTTAGCTAAGCTGAAACAGTACAAATACCTCCATAATTGGTAATAATGAAAGTTTGCAAAATTGCACAAGATGTACATTGTCCCCTATTTATGCAGTTGCTATACTGAGCAGTAGCTGAGTAATTAAAATCTTACCATCAGAGGTGTCATTATTAGAACCCTAGTGGTGCTCTCAGATGTGAAGTGAAGCGTCGTACTTTACTGCATAGCATCCTGTGAATTCCTGTACCTTATCAGCAGCTAGTGATTCTTTTGATGGCACAGGAATAAAATTATACATTTTATAGCTATAAAATGAATAATACACCCATATCTATAAAAGCTAATAAGTCCTCCCTCCTTCTCCCCAGTCCTTCTCTACTGCATTTGTGTGCTCATGTATGTCCGTGCACACGCGCGCACACACACACACACACACACACACAGAGAGCACATAGCCTGAGGTAACACTGTAAATTACCTCAACATTAAGGAGAAAAATTGTTCTGGTTGAGTGTATTTAAGAAAAGTACTGAGAATGTGCAGAGATGACACATGTGCAAATAAAATAAAAGGAACTTGGTTTTGATCTAATGGTTTCATTGATTTTTCCTAAGCAGGATTGTAATTACCTGCACAGGAGCTTAAAATAATATGGGCAGTAAGTTTCAGGAGTTATCTTCTTAGATGAATAAGTTATTTGTATTCTATATGGAAATTAGCTTGTGTGTTTTGACTTTATGCATGAGGCTTGGACCCCCTGGGGTACTGTGGGGACCAGGCACAGCTGATTTTTTTTCATCTGCAAGGCAGAATCCTGACAGCCACAGATGTGAGCTGCCCCAGCTTTAGGTGTGAAAGCTGCTTTGTGAAGCCAGAATTCAGGCAATTAAGCAAGTCCTCCTCCTGGTAAGCTGGTAGTTAGCCAGGGCACTGGCGATGCTACCCAGACTGCTCCAGGCAGAGGGCTTGGTGAGTGGAACACCTGAAGCTCCTTACTAGAAAAGAACAAAGATTCAAAAACTACAGTGTTACGGACCTCTGTTTTAAAATTATTTTAGCCTTTAACTCTGCATTCTACAGACACATTCAAATAAAATATAAAGAACCCAACAGGATCATTAGTAATTATGCATGACTCCTTAGAGTTGCTAAGCATATTTATTATGCATTGCATATGATATGTTAGATATTAATAATGTATTCTATCAGATCTTGATTTTTACAAAAACAACCAAGTGAAATCTGTATTACTATTGTTTTGGAGACCAGAAAACTGTGGCTCAGAGTAAATAAGTGATTTACTGCAGGTCATACAGCCCATAAGTGGCCAAGCCAGAACTGAAACTCAAATTCCCCTAGTTCAATCCCAGGGTCTGCTTTAAATACTCTATAGGCAGACAGAACACACATGAGTTAGTAAAATAAATAGTCAATTTTCCCAGCCTCTCCAGCACAGGTCTCCTAGATTTTGCCATGGTTTTAGTGTGTTGCTTATAAAACTAGTTCTACCTTGTCTTTATCCATTAGTTTGGGTTCTTAATAATTGTGAATTTGCACCTAAGACTTTGCCAAATCTTTGAAGTAAAAATTAAAACTGTGATGGGTCATAATACAAATATTGGCTGGTGTTCTAGATGAGGAGGAAATAAAGGAAAAATAAATTTTGATCAACCACATTATCACAGATTTTGCTAGGTGCTTGTACATTTTATCACTAAATTATATTATTTTCTTTCAAATGAGAAGACCAAAGTCAGTTAAAGAATGTCCCTTGAGACAAGAATAAAGTGGTTTAGCTGAAATTTGAACAGTCTTATCTAATTCTCAAGATGAAGGTGTAACTGGCTCATTAATCCTATAGAATTGATGTTTATGGTGTCTTGAATAAACACAGAAATTGACCCTCACAGTCTTAAAACTTGAGAATCTTACATTTATCTTATCTGAGCTCCTTTCTTAGGAAACACACCATAAATCCTCCCAAATATTAGGTTGATGCAAAAGTAATTGCAGCTTTACCATTATTTTTAATGGCAAAACCACAATTACTCAGAATTAATCAGTTCCATAATAGTATCAGGGAACTGAAACTTACTAGACCACCATATCTGGGCAATGAGATGCCAGACCCTTCACCCATCATCTCTTTAGTCCATTGCCTAACTGACCACCTGCTGCCTATTAACAGCTCCTCTTCCTAATTCCTGTTTTCCCACACGTAGTTGCACTGCTTCCCTACTATGCAAACCCGAAATTTTAGTCATTCAAGGAGATGGATTTGAGACTTATTTCTCATCTCCTTGGCTGCAGTACCCAATTAAAGCCTTCTTCCCTGGCAATACTCATTGTCTTAGTGATTGGTTTTCTGTTCAGTGAGCAGCAGACCTAGGCCGAACCCCTGGTCTTTCCATAATAAAGGGAGAAGACCCAAAGAATATAGTAAGTGTCTATTCTTCATCATGCACTCCACTCAGTATTTTGCAAGCATCATTCTTTTTCTGTTTACAACAATTCTATAAAGTTAGTAACTATTCATCTATATTTTTAGATTCCACATATAATGAGATTATGCAATGTATTTTCTTTCTGTGCCTGGCTTATTTCTCTTAGTGTAATGTCCTCCAGGCTCATTCATGTTGTGGCAAATGGCAGGATCTCCTTTTTAAGGCTGAGTAATAGTCCATTTTGTATACATACCACAACTTCTTTATGCATTGTACTCCTGACATACACTGAGATTGTTTTCAAATATTGGCTGTTGTGAATAATGCTACAATAAGCATGGGAGTGCAGACATCTGTATGAGGTGAGACATTCATTTCTTTTGTATACATACCCAGAAGAGGGATTTCTGGGTCATATGGTTCTATTTTTAATTTCTTGAGGAACCTCTGCACACTTTTTTTCATAATGGCTGCACCAATCTGCCTTCCAACCAACTGTGCACAGGGCTTCTTTTCTCCATAATCTTGCCAACATCTGTTATCACTTGACTTTCCTATTCAATTCATTTTGCAAATGAGGAACAGGATACAAATTAACTTAAGTTTCCTAAAATCCCAAAGCTAGTAATTGGCAGAGAAGGAAATTGAATGTCTGACTTCAATGCTTGTGCTACTCCCATAAACAGATGCTCCTGATTTCTGAGTATATACATGAAAATTTAAGTAACACACAGGAAATAATCACCTTTTTAAAATAATCGAGTAAAGACAAGTCTTAAAGTAATAATAGACTACTGAACCTTCCTAGACATGCTACTAAAGTAGTATAAAGTTTGGTGATTTCCTTTTTTATTAAGCTTTAGATACTCCACTTTAAGGTTTTTCATCTATTTTTTGCCAGTATTCTTGCAAACATAAACTTACATGAAATACTCATCAGAAGAAAATTATTTGTAGCAAGCAGGAAATGTAGTTAGGTATAGTGTATTGTGAATTGCATGCTGAGTTACTATAAATGAAAGAAATAAACCTCGAGGAGAATCAAATTAAATATACACATCACTAGGAACAAAAATAAATGGAACAATAACAGGTTTACTTAAGAATGTCATTCAAAAAATCTCTACACTTATTGAAATCAGTTTTTCTTACCAAGTATTATGATAGTTAATGTTTTACAGTTTATCACTTCAATTGCTCCATAAGGATTACAAGTTGAATAAATATTAATTCAATACATTAATGCTACTGATAACAAAGTCTAATTAATATAAAGTATTCAACTTTACCATATAATAACTCCGTTGTTTTCATTTTAAAAACCTCTAAGGAGGAATCATATATATGGAGATACTCCCTGCTACAGGAAGTGGAGCTCAATTCCCTGCACAGATAACTCGAAAGAACAAAGTAGGGAAAGGCAAAAAGAGTAATTGTATAGTGGAGAAACCTATGAAAAAGTGCCTGAACCAAGAGATGAACAAACTAAATGAATCAGTGATGCTATATGACTATCATGTGATCCCTGATATGAGGTAAAGAGAAGAGCACTTCACCTCTACTGTATTATTTCCAAACTCCCAGAGCATGAGAAAACATCAGAAAAAACCCAGATGAAGGGCATTATAAAGGATATCTGCTCAGTACTTCTCAAGGCCGTCAAGTTCATTAAAACTAAGGAAAGGCTGAGACACTGTCACTGGCATGAGGAGACCAAGGAAAGATGACAAATAAATGCAAAGAAGCACCCCAAAATGGATCTCCAAATAGAAAGAGGACATTATGGAAAAACTAGTAAAGTCAAAATAAAGTTGAGTTTGTGAATGGTAATGTACCAATTTCAGATTCTTAGTTTTGAGAAACGTAACATAGTGTTCATCATACACAATGAAAATAGCTAAAGCACCATGTTTGTTCCTCCCCAACTGCATCTTTCTTCATTTCATAATAGTATGTGATACAATCAAGTGTCTGTATTGTTTCCATCTTTATGCCTTCATTGAAAGTGTATTGTCTTGTCAGATAGTTTTGTATTACATTTTTAAACTTCATATAAATGGTAAAATATTTCTAAAATTTTATTTTGTACAGTGTACAATATTAAATGTGTCTATAATTATAGGCAAAGTTTTAGTCCATTTAATTCACTGCTTGTAGTATTCCAGTAAACTGTTTTATTTTTCCATATAAAATACAATGCTTGTTAATGGATATTTACGGGGTCTCTGATTTTCTAGTATTTATAAACAATAATCCTTATGTACACATTTCATTAAGTATGAAAGTTTCTCTAGAACAAGGGTCAGCAATTTTTTTTAATAAGCCAGATACTAAATGTTTCAGATTTTCCTGCCTAAGAGGCAACATCAAGGATATTATGTGGGTACTCAGATAATGCTTTAAAATGTAACCATTTAAAAATGGAAAAATCATTCTTGGCTCCCAGGTGACAAACAAACAGGCAACTGGTCAGATTTGTGCCAAATCTGTACAAATTTGTGCCAAAGGCCGTAGTTAATATTCTCTGACTCTAGAATATACAGTGAGTTTAGAACTATTCTACAGTTTCAATTATACAAGATATTGCTCCAAATCTCAAAACTGGTTGAACTAGTTTACCATCTGTATTAGTCCATTCTCACACTGCTGTAAAGAATTGCCTGAGACTGGGTAATTTATAAATAAAAGAAGTTTGACTCACAGTTCCACATGGCTGGGGAGGTCTCAGGAAACTTATAATCATGGTGGAGGAGAAGCAATCACATCCCTCTTCACATGACAACAGGAGAGAGAAGTGAAGAGGAAAGTAAGGAAAAGCCATCACATCTCATGAGATCTCACTCATTATCACCAGAACAGCATGGGGAAATCATCTGCATGATCTAATCATCTCCCATGATGTCCCTCCCCCAACACATGGGGATTATAATTCAGGTTATTCAAGATGAGATTTTTGGTGGGGACACAGTCAAACCATATCATCATCCCAACAGCATTAGATATGATTTCAGGTTGTTCTACAGTCTTCTCAACAATTAGTAATAATATTTTATCAATCCAGTGGGTATGGAAAGTCATCACTGTGGGTTTGTTTTAAAATAAACTATCTCACTGTGCTGCCAGGACTGGATTTGAAATTCTGGGCTCAAGTGAACCTCTCACCTTGGCCTCCTGAGTAGCTGAGACTATAGGTGCATGCCACTATGCCTGATTTATCATAGTGGTTTTAATTAATATTTTCTTCATTATAATTGATATAGACCATATTTTATATCTATTTCTTTATCATTAACATTTTGTCTCTATAAAATTGTCTGGTAATATCTTTTGTTCATTTTCAAATAGGGATATTTCTCTTTTTCTTATTGAGTTCATCGTGTGTTCCATATACTAATCATTTTTTGTTTAAGATTATGAGACTGGTATGTATCCTATCCTTATTTTATCTTTCTTATATTTTATAGTAACCATCATGCATAGATGTTTTCATTTTTCATGTAATTTAATTTATCTTTCCTATATCATTGTCATAAAATTATTTGTTATAATTTCTTCTAAGATTTGAAATATTTACTTTTCACATTTAGATAGTTCATGTATCCTAGGTTGCTTATATATGATATGAGTCAGAAATCCAATCTTTTTTACAAATACAACCATTTTCATAGCATCATTTATTGAATAACCCAATGTTTCCTAATTAAGCTACAATGCAATCTCTTTAATAAACAAAATTCTATAAATATACAGATGATTCATTCTGCTTATTCTGTTCTTAAATCTTTTGTTTATTCCTGATTCAATTCCATAATGTAATTATAATAACTTTATTGTAACACTTGATTTTAGGAAGGCAAATTTTTTACTGTGATTTTCTTCCTCAAAATTGCTTTTTCTATTCTTTTTCCACTTTCAATTTCATATACACTTATGAATCAGGCTGGTATGTCACCTGCTTTGAATGTATAGCTGACTTGGATAGAAATAACATGTTTATCGTATTAATTTTTCCTGGATGGAAGTTACATTGGTCTTTTAAAAGTCATTCAAAAGTTTTCAAACTTTTTAAATAAAACTTTTAAATATCTTTCACTGTTTTTTTAAAACCCTGTTATAATTTCTGTTGCTGTCTTAAATGGTATTTTTAAATAACACTATGACATTATGGCTAGTGTTAAGGAATACAACTTTTTTTTAGTGTAATTATTTAGTGTAGTAAATGTTTTTTTTTAAATTTGTGGATACATAGTAGGTATATGTATTTATGGGGTACAAGAGATGTTTTGATACATGCATGCCATGTGAAATAAGCACATCATGAAGAATAGGGCATTTATCCCTTCAAGCATTTATCCTTTGAGTTACAGACAATTCAATGACACACTTTAAGTTATTTAAAAATGTACAGTTAAGTTAATATTGACTATAGTAGCTCTGTTGTGCTATCAAATAGTAGATCTTATTCATTCTTTCTATTTTTTTGTACCCATTACTCATGCCCACCTCCTTACCCAACCCCCCACTGCTCTTTTTAGCTTCTGGTAATCATCCTTCTCTCTCTACATCCATGAATTCAATTGTTTTGATATTTAAATACCACAAATAAATGAGAACGTGCAATGTTTGTCTTTCTGTGCTTTATTTCACTCACCATAATGACCTCCAGTTTTATCCATGTTATTGCAAATGACTGGATCTCATTATTTTTTGTGGCTGAATAGTACTCCATTGTGTATATGTACCACATTTACCTTATCTATTAATTTGCTGATGGACACTTAGGCTGCTTCCTAATCTTAGTTATTATATCTTATAATCTTAGTTATTATAATCTTAGTTATTATAAACTTAGTTTATAATCTTAGTTTATAATCTTAGTTATTATAAACATTGCTGCAACAAAGCATAGAAGTGCAGATATCTCTTTGATATACTGATTTCCTTTCTTTTGGGTATATACCCAGAAGTGGGATTCCTGGATTATGTGATGGAGTCAGAAATCCAATTTTTTTTAATTTTTAAAAATTTTAAAACTCAATTTTAGAGTTTTGAGGAACCTCCAAACTTTTCTCCATAGTGGCTGTACCAACTTACATTCCCACCAACAGGGTATAAGCATTCCCTTTTCTCACATCTTCAGCAGCATGTGTTATTACCTGTCTTTTGGATATAAGCCATTTTAACTGGGGTGAGATTATATCTCATTGTCGTTTTGATTTGCATTTCTCTGATGATCAACGATGTTAAGCATCTCTTCATGTGCCTGTTTGCCATTGGTATGCCTTCTTTTGAGAAATGTCTACTCAAATCTTTTGCCCATCTTTTCATCGGATTATAAGATGTCTTTATAGAGTTGTTTGATCTCCCTATAAATCCCTTGTCAGATAGGTAGTTTGCAAATATTTTCTTCCATTATGTGGGTTGTCTCTTTATTTTGTTGATTGTATACTTTGCTGAGGAAAAGCTTTTTAATTTGGTGTGACCCCATTTGTCTATGTCTGCTTTGATTGCCTGTGCTTGTGTGGTATTGCTCAATAAATTTTTGCCCAGACCAATGTCCTGGAGATGTTCCCCAATGTTTTCTCATAGTAATTTCATGGTTTGAGGTTTTAGATTTAAGTCTTTAATTCATTTTGATTTGATTTTTTTATACGGCAAGAGATAGGGGTCTAGTTTTATTCTTCTGCTTTTGGATATCCAGTTTTCTCAGCACCATCTATCGAAGAGACTGTCTTTTCCCCAGTATATATTCTCTTGGCACCTTTGTCAAAGATTAGTTCACTGTAGTTGTGGAGATTTGTTTCTGGGTTCTCTAATCTGTTCCATTGGTCTATGTGTCTTTTTATGCCAGTATCATGTTTTGCTTACTATATCTTTGTAGTATAATTTGAAGTCAGATAATATCATTCCTCCAGTTTTGTTCTTTTTGCTTAGAATAGCATTGGCTATTCTGGGTCTTTTGTGGTTCCATGTGAACTTTAGGATTGTTTTTTTCTATTTCTGTGGAGAATGTCACTGGTGTTTTGATAGAGATTTTATTGAATCTGTAGATTCTTTTGGTTAGTATGAACATGTTAACATTGTTTTGGGTAGTATGAACATGTTAACAATACTAATTCCTCCGATCCATAAACATATAATACTTTTTCCATTTTTTGGTGTCTTCTTCAATTTCTTTCATAAGTGTTTTATAGTTTTCATTATAGAGATCTTTCACTTCTTTGGTTAATTCCTAGGTATTTAATTATATATATATATATCTATATATATATCTATTGTAAATGAAATTACTATTTAAGTTTCTTTTTCAGATTGTTCACTGTTGGCATATAGAAATGCTACTGATTTTTTAATGTTGATTTTGTATCCAGCAACTTTGCTGAATTTGTTTATCAGTTCTAATAGTTTTCTTGTGGAGGCGTTAGGTTTTTTTCATGTGTAATAACACATCATCTGCAAACAAGGATAATTTTACTTCTTCCTTTTCTATTTGGAGGCTTTTTATATCTTTCTCTTGTCTTATTGCTCTAGCTAGGACTTCCAGAACTATGTTGAATAACAGTGGTGACAGTGGGCATTCTTGTCATGTTCCAGATCTTAGAGGAAAGACTTTCAGTTTTTCCCCATTCAGTATGTTACTAGCTGTGGGTCTGTCATATATGGCTTTATTATGTTGAGGTATGTTCTTTCTAGCCTCAGTTTTTTTATTTTTTTTTTAATCATGAAGGGACATAGAATTTTGTCAAACACTTTTCAGCATCAATTGAAATGCTCATATGGTTTTTGTCCTTTGTTCTGTTGATCTGATGTATCACACTGATTGATTTGCATATTGTATTAGTCTGCTCTCACACTGCTATAAAGAACTGCCTGAGACTGGGTAATTTATAAAAAGAAAAGGTTTTATTGACTCACAGTCCTGCATGGCTGGTGAGGCCTCAGGAAACTTACAATCATGGCAGAAGGCACCTCTTCACAGGGCAGCAGGAGAGAGTGAGTGCAAGCAGGGGGAGTACCAGATGCTTATAAAACCATCAGACCTCATAAGAACTCACTCACTGTCATGAGAACAGCATGGGGGAACCTACCCCCATAATCCAATCACTTCCTACCAGGTCCCTCCCACCACATGTGAGGAATATGGAGATTACAATTCAAGATGAGATTTGGGTGGGGATACAGCCAAACCATATCACATATGTTGAACCATCCCTGCATCCCAGGGAAAAATCCCACTTGGTCATGATGAATGATCTTTCTAGTGTATTGTTGAAGTCAGTTTGTGAGTATTTGTTGATGATTTTTATATCAATATTTATCAGAGATACTGGCCTGTAGTTTTCTTTTTTTGATGTGTCTTTGTCTTGTTTCATTATCAGGATAATATTGACCTTATAGAATGAGTTTGGGAATATTCTCTTCTCCTCTGTTTGTAGGAATTAGTTTGAGAAGGATTAGTATTAGTTCTTCTTTAAATATTTGGTAGAATTCAGCAGTGAAACCCTCGTGTCCCAGGCTTTTCTTTATTGGAAGATTTTTGTTATGGCTTCAACCTTGCTACTTGTTATTGGTCTGTTCAGGTTTCGGATTTCTTCCTGGTCCAATCTTGGTAGGTTGCATAGGTTGTTATGTATCTAGGAATTTGTCCATTTTTTCTTGATTTTTCCAATTAATTAGCATAAATTTCCTCATAGTATTCAATAATGATCCTTTGAATTTCTGTAGTATCAATTGTAATGTCCCTTTGTTCATTTCTGATTTTATTTATTTGGATCTTCCCTCTTTTTTGCTTAATCTGGCTAAAAGTTTTGTTGTACTTTGAAATTTTGTTTAACTTTGAAAAAACAATTTTTTGTTTTCTTGATCTTTTCTATTGTTTTATTTTTCATTTCAATTTTATTTATTTCTTCTCTGATCTTTATTATTCCTTTTCTTTTACTAATTTTGGGTTTGGTTTGCTCCTGATTTTCTAGTTCTTTAAAAATAAATTGCTAGATTGTTTATTTGAAGCCTTCCCTCATTTTGATGTAGGCATTTATAACTATTAACTTCCCTCTGAGTACTGGTTTTGCTATATTCCATAGGTTTTGGTATGTTGTGTTTCCATTATCATTTATTTCCAGAAATTTTTCAAGGTTGTTCTTAATTTCTTCTTTAACCCACTGGTCATTCAGGAGCATTTTGGTTAATTTCCAAGTATTCGTAGTTTCTCCAGTTCCTCTTGTTATTAATTTCTAGTTTCATTCCATTTTCGTCAGAGAGGATGCTTCATATTATTTCAAGTTTTGAATGTTTTAAGACTTTTTTGTGACCTAATATATGGTATATTCTTGAAAATGATCCATGTGCCAAGGAAAGGATTGTGTATTCTGCAGCTCTTTAATAAAATGTTCTGTAAATAGCTATTGGATCCACTTTGTCTATAGTGCAGATTCAGTCTGATGTTTCTTTGTTGGTTTACTGCATGGAAGATCTGTCCAATGCTGAAAGTGGGGATGTTGAAGTCTCCAGCTATTATTGTATTAGGGTCTATCTTTCTCTTTAGCTGTAATATTTCCTTTATATATGTAGTTGCTCCCGTGTTGGAGCAACTACATATATAAATTGTTACATTATCTTACTGACTCAACCCCTTTATCATTAAATAGTGACCTTCTTTGTCTTTTCTTATAGTTTTTGTCTTAACATCTACTTTGTCTGATAAAAGTGTAGTAACTTTTATGCTTTTTGGTTCCCATTGGCATGGAATATCGTTTTTCCATCCCATTAATTTCAGTCTACATGTGTCTTTATGGGTGAAGTGTATTTCTTCACTCATTCACAGATTAATGGGTCTTGCTTTTTTAATATACTCAGCCAGTCTATTTAAAAAACATTTTTTTAGAAAACATAGACTGGCTAAGTGGATTAAAAAAAAAACAAGAGTTCAGTCCATTTACATTAAATGTTATTATTGATAAGTAAGTACTTACTCCTACCATTTGGTTATTAGTTTTCTGGTTGTTTTGTGGTCTTCTCTTCCTTCGTTCTTTTCTTCCTGTCTTCCTCTATTGAAGAAATTTTCTCTAGTGATATGATTTAGTTTCTTGCTTTTTATTTTTAATGTATCCATTGTATGGTTTTTTTTGTTTGAGGTAACCATGAAGCTTGCAAATGCTGTCTTATAACCCATTATTTTAAACTGATAACAACTTAACACTATTTCCTTAAACAAACAAGCAAAAAAGAAAACTAGTTACTATATCTTGAAAAGTTGTTGTAGTTATTATTTTGATTGGCTCATTATTTACTGTTTCTACTTAGGATAAGAATCATTTACACACCACAGTTACGATGTTATATTATTCTGTGTTTTTCTGTGTACTTACTATTACCACTAAAATTTGTACCTTTAGGTGATTACTTATTGCTCATTAACGTCTTTTTCTTTCTGATTGCAGTACTCCTTTTAGTATTTCTTATAGGACATGTCTGGTATTGATGAAACCCCAGTGTTTCTTTTGTTGTTGTTGTGTTTTGTTTTGTTTTTGTCTGGGAAAGTGTTTATTTCTTCTTCATGTTTTAAGGATATTTTGCCAGATATACTGTACTAGGGTAAAAGTTTTTTTTTTTCCTTCAGCACTTTAAATATATCATGCCACTGTCTTGTGGCCTGTAACGTTTCCACTGAAAAGTCTGCTGGAAGATGTATTCAAGCTTCACTGTATGTGATTTGTTTCTTTTGTCTTTCTGCTTTTAGAATCCTTTCTTTATACTTGACCTTTGGGAGTTGATTATTAAATACCTCGAGGTAGCCTTCCTTGCATTAAGTCTACTTGGTGTTCTATTACGTTTTTGTACTTGGATATTGATATTTTTCTCTAGGTTTAGGAAATTCTCTTTTATTATCCTTTTGAATAAATGTTCTACCCCTATGTCTTTCTCTATATCCTCTTTAAAGTCGATAATTTTTAGATTTGCCCTTCTGTGGCTATTTTCTATATCTTTTAGGTGTGCTTCATTCTTTTATATTTTTTTCTTTTGTCTCCTCTGTGTATTTTCAAATAGGCTGTCTTCAGGTTCACTAATTCTTTCTTCTGTTTGATCAATGCTGCTATTAAAGAACTCTGATGCATTCTTCAGTATGCCAATTGCGTTTTTAAGCTCCATAATTTCTGTTTGATTATTTTTAATTACTTCAATCTGTCTGTTAAATTTATCTAATAGAATTCTGAATTCCTTCTTTGAGGTATTTTGAATTTCTTTGAGTTTTTTCAACACAGCTCTTTTGAATTTTCTGTCTGAAAGGTCACATATCTCAGTTTCTCCAGGATTGGTCCCTGGTGCCTTATTTAGTTCATTTGGTGAGCTCATGTTTTCCTGGATGATGTTGATGTTAGTAGATGTTCTTTGGTATCTGGGCATTAAGAGTTAGGTATTGTAGGCTTCACCATTGGGGCTTATTTGTAGCCATCCTTCTTGGGAAGGCTTTCCAGATATTTGAAAGGACTTGGGTGTTGTGACCTGAGCTGTGTTTGTTTTCTTCCCTTACTTTCTCCCAAACATGCAGAGTGTCTCTCTCTATATATCTGTTCTGAGACACCTAAAGTTGAGGGTAAAATGACACAAGCACCCTTGTGGCCACCACCACTGGGACTGTACTTGGTCAGACCTGAAGCTAGCACAGCACTGGGTCTTGCCTAAGGCCTGCTGTAACCACTCACTGACTACTTCCTATCCTATGTTCATTCAAGGCCATGGGACTCTACAGTCAGTGGGTTGCAAAGCCAGCCGGGCCTATGTCCTTCCTTTCAAAGCAGTGAGGTCCATCAGGCCCTGGGTGGGTCCAGAAGTACCATTCAGGAGTCAGGGACTGAAGTAAAAATCCTTAGACATCCACCCGGTATCCTATTGTAGTGCAGCTGAGCTGGCACTCAAACCATAAAACACAGTTCTTCACTTTTCCTTTCTTCTTCCAACGGCGGAGGAGCCTCATCCTGAAGCTACTGCCACCTTAGGCCACAAGAAGTACTGCCAAACTACCACCAATGTTCCCACAAGGCCCAAGTTCCCTTAAGTCAGCTTGTGGTGAATACTGCCTGGCCTGATACTCACCCTTCAGGGCAGGGAGCTCCCCTCTGGCCCAAGGCAGGTCCAGAAATGCCATTCAAGTGTCAAGTTGTGGAATTGATGATCCCAAGAGCCCACTTGTGCTCTACTACCCTGAAATTTTTGGTTCTTATGAAGGTGTTTTTTATGAGTAGATATTTGTTAACTTGGTGTCCTTGTGGGGAGGGATGCTTAGTGGAGCCTTCTATTCCACCACCCTGTTCTGCCTCTAGTGTAATAAATGTTGATATATTTTATAAAATTATGCACATAATTCTCATAATTAATGTGCCTTTTGGGAATCATATATAAGCAGTTATATTGCTAATACCATTTTGTTCATT
This sequence comes from Pan paniscus, assembly GCF_029289425.2. NCBI lineage: Eukaryota > Metazoa > Chordata > Mammalia > Primates > Hominidae > Pan > Pan paniscus. The sequence continues at coordinate 160,395,169 of NC_073254.2, forward strand.
TTTTTCCAATGCTACTTTTCCATATATATTATTATTCAATATCATTTAAACCAGTAGTTCTAACTAGTGGTAGTTTTGCTCCCCAGGAAATATTTTGCAATGTCAGGAGATATTTTTGTTTGTCACATCTGGGATGGTGGTACTGGAATAGAGTGAGTGGAGGCAAGAGATGATGCTATACATCCTTCAGTGCACATGATAGGCCCCCCAACAAAGAATCATGCAGTTCCAAATGTTATATAGTACTGCTGAGGTTAAAAAGCCCTGATCAAATTTTTTTGTAAGATCAATTTCAATAGCTTGCCTCTTTTTTCTCTTACCAATGTCTTCTGTAGGGCAGACATTTTAATCAAATTATCTTTTTACTTTTTCTTTCATGGATCATGCTTTTGGTTTTGTATTTAAAATTTAATCGCGAAACCCAAGGTAATACAGATTGTTTTCTCTGCTTCAAGAAATTGTATAGAATTACAGTTTACATTTAGGCCTATGTTCTACTTATAATTAACTTTTTGTGAAAGGTATATGGTCTGTGTGCATGTTCATTTTATTGTTCATATGGTTGTCAAAATTTCCAGCACCATTTATTGAAATGATCATTCTCTATATATTGAATTGCCTTTGCTTCTTTGTCAAAGATCAGTTGACTGTATTTGTGTGGGTCTACTTTTGGGTTCTCTATCCTTCTCCATTATCTACGTGTCTATTTATTTTTGCCAATATTACACTCTTTTTATTAATATCATCTTACATTAAGTCTTGAAATTAAGTTATGTGAATTCTTCAACTTTATTCTTCTTCAGTATACCGGGCTATCTGATTCTATAGACTTTCCATGTAAACTTTATGACAAGTATGTCCATATCTCCAAAATAAATTGAAATTTGATTAATATTGAATTGAATACGTGTAGTTGGGAAGGTTTGCTGTCTTCACAATACCTTGTGTCTGTTCACAATATCTTCACAATATTGAGTCTTTCAATCACTGAACAAATAATATCTCTTGATTTACATAGATTTTCTTTGATTTTTTAAAAATAAGTGTTTGCACGTTTGATTGAGATATATATATATATACATATATATGTATATATATTTGTCCTATACATTTTTTGTTTGATATATACCTACTTACTTTATTTTGGAGGTACCTTAGTAAATTATATGGCTTTCATTTAAATTTCAAATCTCATGTGTTTAGTCCTGGAAGATATAACAACAATTGAATTTTGTATATTAGCCATTACAATCTGTGAACTTGCTCTACTCTGTTATTAGTTCTGGCAACTTTTTAGTGATTCTTTGGAATTTTCCAAGTAAACATTTATGTTATCTGCAACTAGGATGTTTTATTTCTTCCTTTCAAATTTAAATGGTTTCAATTCCTCCTGTTGTCTTATTGGACTAGTTAGGGCTAGGCCTTCCAGTATAATGTTAAATATAAGTGGGGAGGGAGGCAATTCTTTTCTTTTTGCCGATGTTATGGGAAATATGATCAGTTTCTCATCATTAAGCATGATGTTGATTGTATATTTTTTGCAGATTTTTTAAATTAAATTGTGGTAGTTTACCCCTATTACTAGTTTGCTGAGAGTCTTTTCATAAATAGCTGTTGGATCTTTGTCAAATGCGCTTTTACATTAATTAATATAATTATATGATTTTTCTTTGTTAATCTATTGATGAGGTATTGATTGATTTTCAAATGTTGAACTAGACTTACATAGGTGGAGTAAATCTTTCTTGGCGGTGGCATATAACTCAGTTTATACTCAGTTGTTGACATTTTGTTGAATTTTTCTTGTAGAAAAAAAATGTTGCCCAGGCTGGTCTGAAATTCCTGCGCTCAAGTGATCCTCTAACCTCAGACTCCCAAAGCACTGGGATCACAGGCCTGAGCCACTGGGCCTGGCCAGAGTCTTTGTTAACAATTTTTGCTAATATTTTGTTGAGAAATTTGGTGTCTATGTTCATAAGAAAACAAGCATTTCTGTACAGAAAAGCATTTCTTTTCTGTAATGCTTTTATCTGGTTTTGGTATTGGGATAAAGCTGGCCTCACTGAATCAGGTAGGAAGTATTCCTTTGGCTTCTATTTCCTGGAAGAGGTGCAGATTTGGTAATATTTTTAAACTGAATATTTAGTAGAATTCACTATGTAACCATGTGTTCTTGATTGTTTCTTTTTTAGAAGGTAATTCTTTACTAATTCAATTACTGTAATAAATATAAAGCTATTCAAATTATTTCTACTTGTGTGAGTTTTTATAATTCATCTTTCATGGAATGGTTTATTTCAACCAAATATATCAAATTTGTGGGCATATAGTTATACATCATACTTCTTGATTTTCCTTTTAATGTTCATGGGGTCAGTAGTAATGACCTTTTTTCATTTGTGGTATTAGCTATTTGTCTTCTCTATTTAATTTAATTTTTTTATTATTATTTTTTGGTTAGCCTGGCTAGAAGTTTATCAATTTTATTAATCTCTGCAAAAACTCATCTTTTGGTTTTGTTGATTTTATTGTTTTGCTCTTTTCAATTTCATTTATTTCTGCTCTGATTCTTGCTGTTTCTTTTTTTCTCCTTACTTTAGGTTTGAATTTCTTTTCTGTCTCTAGTTTCTTAAGTTGGAAGTTTAGGTCATTGATTTTTAGGTATTTTTAGCTTTCTAGTGTGTGCATTTAATAGTATAAATTTCCCTGTAAGTACTGCTTTGATACATTCTACAAATTTTGGTGTTTTATTTTCATTTTCATTTAGTTCAAAATATTTTTCAATTTTTTGGAGATTCTTTGACCCATGTGTTATTTAAAAATATGTTGTTTGTTCTCCAAATATTTGGAATTTTCTAACTATCTTTCTGTTATTGGTCTTTTCTTTAATTATGTTATGAGAACATACTTGTAGGATTTTTATACTTTTAAATTTGTTAAGGTGTGTTTTATGTTTACAATGTGGTCAATCGTAGTTTATGTTCCATGTGAGCTTGAGAGGAATGTGTTTTCTACCAGTTTTAGATAAAGTCTTCTATAAAAGTTAATTAGATAAAATTGACTGGCAATGTTATTCAGGTCAACTCTATTTTTAGTAATTTTGTGTCTATTTGATCTAATAATTACTGATAGTCAAGTGTTGAAGTTTTCAACTAGAACAGTAGATTTGCCTTTCTTTCTTTCTTTCTTTCTTTCTTTCTTTCTTTCTTTCTTTCTTTTTTTTTTTTTGAGTGCAATGGTGTGATCTCAGCTCAGTGCATCCTCTGCCTCCCGGGTTCAAGCGATTTTCCTGCCTCAGCCTCCTGAGTAGCTGGGATTACAGGTGCCCACAACCATGCATGCCTAATTTTTGTATTTTTAGTAGAGATGGGGTTTCTCCATGTCAGCCAGGCTGGTCTCGACCTTCTGACCTTGAGTGATCCGCCCACCTCGGCCTCCCAAAGTCCTGGGACTACAGGGTTGAGCCACTGCACCTGGCCTATTTTTCTTTTAAATTTTATTTATTGTTGCTTCATGTGTTTAGATGGGTGGGTGAAAATCCATTTAGGATTTGTATGTGTTCTTGGAGAAGGAACTTCTTTATCATTATGTAGTTCTAATGTTTATACCTAAAATTTATTTATACTCTGAAGTCTGTTTTGTCTGAAATTAACACAGTTACTCAAAGTTACAGCTCTCTTTTGATTTGTTTAGCGTGCTTTATTTTTTTCCACCTTTCTACTCCTAACCTATTAGAGTCTTTATATTTAAACTGCAGATTTTATAAATAATATACAGTTTGAATTTGCTTTTACCCACTCTCAATATCTCTGCTTTTAAAAGTGGTGTATTTAAACCACTCACATTTAAAGTGATTATTTATATATTTGGATTAATAGCAACTGTATGTTAAAATATTGTCTACTTATTGACAAAGGTTATTTTCTTGCATGCTCTGGTTTTAATTGAGTCCTTTTGTGATTGATTTTTATTTTCTCTCTTAGCATAATATTTTTTACCTCTTCTTTGAACATTTTAGTACTTTGTCTACAGTTTACGTTATACATTCATTCACTAATAAACATTTTTTACCAGCCTAAGTCCACTTTCAAATAATCTTATTCTGCTCCATGTGTAGTGCAGGTGTCTTATATCAGAATATTCCCAATTTTTCCCTCCTATCCCTGTGAAATTTTTGTCATTTATTTCATATGTTCATATACTATAATTGCCCAAAGCACTATCACAATTATTTGTATTCTAAGTCACTTAAAGATAAGAAAAATAGGCTTTATTTTACTTTTATTTATTTCTTCTCTGAAGATCTTCTTTTTCCATGTAGAGATGAGTTTCTGATTCATATCATTTTTCTTCTGCCTGAAGAACATTTTTTAATATTTCTTGCACCATGTGTGATATAGTTTGCTTCTGTGTCGCCAGCCAAATCTCATGTTGAGTTGTAAGTCCCAGTTTTGGGGGAGAAACCTGGTAGGAGGTGACTGGATTATGGGGGCATATTTCCCCCATGCTGTTCTCATGATAGTGAGTGATTTCTCACAAGATCTGATGGTTTAAAAGTTTGTGGCATTTCTTCCCTCTCTCTCTCTCTCTCCTGTTCTGACATGTGAAGATGCGTTTGCTCCCCCTTTCACCATAATTATGTTTCCTGACGCCTCCCAATCATGTTTCCTGCTAAGCCTGCAGAACTATGAGCCAATTAAACTTTTTTTCTTCATAAATTACCCAGTCTCAGGTAGTTTTTTATAGCAGTGAGAGATGGACTAATACAGAAAATTGGTACCAGAAGTGGGGTACTGCTATAAAGTACCTGAAAATGTGAAAACAACTTTGGAACTGGGTAACAGACAGAGGTTGGAACATTTAGGAGGGCCCAGAAGAAGATGGGAAGATGAGGGAAAGTTTGGAATTTCTTAGAGATTTGTTGAATGATTGTGACCAAAATGATGATACTGACACGAACAGTGAAGTCCAGGTTCAGGTGGTCTCAGATGAAGATGAAGAACTTAATGGAGACTGGAGTAAAGGTCACTCTTGCTATGCTTTAGCAAAAAGACTGGCAGCATTTTGCCCCTTCCCTAGAGATCTGTGAAACTTTGAACTTGAGAGAGATGATTTAGGCCATCTGGCATAAGAAATTTCTAGCAGCAAGGCATTCAAGAGCTAATCTGCCTTTTTCTAAAAGTGTACAGTCATATGCATTTACAAAGAGATGGTTTGAAATTGGAATTTATGTTTAAAAGGGAAGCAAAGCATAAAGGTGTGAAAAACATGTCACCTGACCATGTGGTAGAAAAGAAAAACCCATTTTGGGGAGAGGAATTCAAGCATGCTGCAGAAATTTGCATAAGTAACGAGGATCTGAATGCTAATCACTAAGACAATGGGGAAAATGTCTCCGGGGCATTTCAGAAACCTTCAGAGGAACCCCTCCCTTCACATGCCCAGAGGTCTAGGAGGGAAAAATGGTTTCATGGGCCAGGCTTAGGGCCCAGCTGCTCTGTGCACCCTCAATACATGGCATGGCATCCTGCATCCCAGCCATTCTAGCTCCAGCTGTGGTTCAAAGAAACCAAGGTACAGCTTGGGTTGTGGCTTCAGAAAGTGCAAGGCCCAAGCCTTGGTGACTGGGAGTGTGGGCGTGCAGAAGGCAAGAGTTGAGGTTTGGGAAAATCTGCCTAGATTTCAGAGGATCTATGGAAATGCTTGGATGTCCAGGCAGAAGTCTGCGGCAGGGGAGGAACACTCAGGGAGAACCTCTACTAGGGAAGTGCAGAGGGAAAATGTGGGGTTGGAACCCCCATACAGAGTCCCCACTGGGGCACTGCCTGGTGGATCTGTGAGAAGAGGGCCACTGTCCTCCAGACACCAGAATGGTAGATCCACCAACAGCTTGCACTGTGTGTCTGGAAAAGCCACAGACACTCAATGCCAGCCAATGAAAGCAGCCGCAGGGGCTGTACTCTGCAAAGCCACATGGATGGAGCTGCCCAAGGCTATGGGTGGTCACCCCTTGCATCAGTATGTCCTGGATCTGAGACGTAGAGTCAAAGAAGATTATTTTGGAGCTTTAGGATTTAATGACTGTCCTGCTGGGTTTGGGGCTTGCATGGGGCCTGTAGCCCCCTTGGACTGGCCATTTTTTTCCCTTTTCATATGGAGAATTTAGCAAATGCCATATATTGGAAGTAATAGACGTGGTTTTGAGTTTACAGGATCATAGGTGGAAGGTACTTGCCTTGTCTCAGATGAGACTTTGGAGTTGGACTTTTGGATTAATGCTAGAATGAATTAAGACTTTGGGGGATTGATGAGAAAGCATGATCTGTTTTGAAATGTGAGAACAGCATGAGATTTGGGAGGGGCCAGGGTCAGAATGATATGGTTTGGCCCTGTTTCCTCATCCAAATCTCATGTTGAATTGTAATCCCCACATGTCAGTGGAGGAATTTGGTGAGAGGTGATTGAATCATGGGGGCAGATTTCCCACATGCTGTTCTCAGTGAGATCTGATGATTCAATAGTGTGTGGCACTTCCTCCCTCTCTGTCTTTCTTTTTTTCTCTCCTGCTTTGACATGTGAAGACATGCTTGCCTTCCAACATGATTGTAAGTGTCTTGAGGCCTTCCAGTCATGCTTCCTGTTAAGCCTGCAGAACTGAGTCAATTAAAGCTCCTTTCTTCATAAATTACCCAGTCTCAGGTAGTTCCTTATAGCAGTGTAAAAACAGACTAATGCAACCAGTCTGCTGGTGATTGATCCTCCTAGATTTTTTGAGAAAGTCTTTATTTTTCCTTTAATTTTTGAGGATAATTTTGTTGGAGATAGAGTAGTAGGTTGGTGATTTGTTTTTTTCAACAGTTAAACTTTAAACAGATACTTTTTTACTCCATTCTTCTGCTTGCATAGTTTCTTACCTGAATTCCAATGTAATTTCTATGTTTGTGCCTTTATAGGTAGTATGTTTTTTTTCATCTGAAGTATTTCAAGATCTTTTCTTTGTCATTGGTTTACTAAAATTTGAATGTCCTATACCTCGATATAGTTTTGTTTCTTTGTTTGTATTTATTTGGTTAGACATTCTCTGAAATTACTGAATCTGTGGCTTGGTGTTTTTCCCTAATTTTGGAAAGTTTGAAATTATTATTTCAAACATTTATTTTGCTCTCTTTTGTCTTTATTTTTCATTCTTTTACTCTAGTTATATCTTATGTTATATCCCTAAATTTGTCTCACAGTTCTTGGATGTTCTGGTCTTTTGTTTTTATTCTTTTTTTTTTTTTTTTTTACATTTCAATTTGGGAAGTTTCTATAGATTTATATTCAAGCTCACTAGTTCTTACCTTGGCTGTGTCGATTCTACTGATGAGCACATCAAAGGCTTTTTCTACTTGTGTAAAAATGCTTCTAACATTTCCACCATTTTATTTTGATTCTTTCTTAGAGTTCTGTCTCTCTGGTTACTGTACCATCTGTTCTTGCATGTTGTCTACTTTTTGTGTTAGATCTCCTAACATATTAATCATAGACATTTACAGTTACCTGCCTGATAATTACAATATTTGTAACATGCCTGAATCTGGGTCTGATCTTGGCTTTGACTCTTCAGACTTTGTTATTATTTTGTTGTTTACTTTCTTGTTTCTTTTTCTTCCTTTTTGCTGTTGACATGCCATTCATTCATTCATTCATTCATTTACTTGTGAAACTGGACTTGTTGTATTGCATAATAGGAAGCCAAGTAAATAGACCTGTAATGTGAGGATTTATGTTAATCTGGCTAGTGTTTGGGCTTTGTTCAATGTTTGTTGTAGCTCTATGTGCCAGAGGCTTCAAACTCCTCTAGGGTCCTTGTTTTTGTCTCCCCTCTTGACTTTGAACTTCTCTAAGTGCTCCTCCTTGCAGAAAGTCTATGTCTTGCAGCTCTGTAATCTACCATTATTAAACAAAAGTTTTGTTGTAATTGCAGTAAGGTAGAGAAGAAGATTGTATAATTTTTCAATTAACTTCAGTCTTTTAATGCTCCTGTGTCCCTGGACCATGACCTTCACAAGTGTTTTGTTTTCTATATGTGTTTTTTTTTCTTCGTCTTAGTTGAGACAGGAATGCTAGTGGAGTGAGAGGAATGTACCTCTTCATAGCTCCAGGACAAGTCTCTGGTAAGGTTTTGTTTCCCCAGAGAGTGTAGACCTTTGTTATGCAGAAGGCTCTCAGCACATTTCACAAGGATTACTCTTCTCCTCCTCAGGCTAGAACCAGGAGTCAATTTTTCCTGTGTTTGTTTGTTTGTTTTGTTTTTGTTTTTGTTTTTTTACCAGAAGAACTTGGTGGAGATTCCAGAGGTAAAGCCCACAAAAGTGTGAGGCTCCCCTAAGACTATGGGCACCGAGAGAATCTTACTCTGAAATGAGTCCACACTCAGCTACCCTTTACACTTCAGTATGTGCTTCCTAAAAACAAGAACATCATTGTGTATCTTCACAACACAATTACCACTAGATACAATATTATTACCGAATCTATAGACTAGTTAAATGTCATCACCCAGAGTCCAGCACATGGTTGTGTTATGTTTTCTTTTCTGCTCTTTGGCTGTCAATCTGGAATAGGTCCTCAGTCTTTCTATGTCTTTTTAAAAATTATTATTATTATTATTTTATATACAGGGTCTCATTCTGTTGCCCAGGCTGGAGTGCAGTGGTGTGATCATGGCTATTGTAACCTCAAACTTCTGGACTCAAGCAATCCTCCTGCCTCAGCCTCCCCAGTAGCTAGGACTACAGGCACATGCCACCTAGTGAATTTTTTATTCTCTTTTGTAGCAACCGTGTTTCACTATTTCCCAGGGTGGTCTTCAACTCCTGACCTCAAGTGAGCCTCCCACCTCAGCCTCCAAAAGTGCTGGGATTACAAGTGTGAACTACTGCACCCAGCCATTCTTTGTCTTATGTTATTTTGATACTTTAAAGAGTAAAGCCTACTTATTTAGTGGAATGCCTCTTAATTTGCATTTGTCTGTTACTGTATCATTTCCAGTTCATTCTATCAGTAGGCACATGACACTATTTTGTTCTATTTTTGGTGATGTTAACATTGGTCTCTTGGTTAAAATAGTGTCTGCAAAGTTTCTCCAGTGTAAATTTTCTCTGTAAAAATAGTAAGCACACTTTGGGGAAAATACTCTGAAATACTTGTTAATTCTTCAGTCCTCCTCTCACTTCTATCATCCCACCAATTTCCACCTTCATCCCCTCAAAGTTTCAACATTTTTGCCTGGCTATAGCTTAATCGTTCTTTAGGGCACAAAAATGACTTCATTGACTCTTAGACTAAATTGTACTCTCCTGTTAATAATAATAGCTTACAGCATCATCTCAGACCCTAGCTTCAGCCTTGCTGATGTTCAGGCACGGTAGAGAGGTAGATCCCCAAATTAACAGGGTGTGGATGGGGAAATCCTGAGAGCATTGTGGCTTTCTGTAATTTGTGTTCTTCATATCTATTCTCTTCATAGAAATCATGCTTTAATGTTGTTTGCAAAAAAAATATGCAAAAGTACCAGGGATATTTAAGTTAAAAAAAAAGCCCTCAAAAAAAATCAAAGCCTGCAAGTGAGGTTGTGGATTTAGAGGGAGAAACATACTACGTGATATGAGACTCAGGTCACTATCAAGTTTCAGTCATTTGCTGAGCAGCATCTGGTATGTGACCTCTAACAAGTCCTGACAGATCAGGTCTCGGAGGTTGAGTGCAGACACCTCTATCCCTACAAGGCATACTTTGTGGAGAGCCTGGGATTTCTGGAGGAGCTTGGAGACTGAGAAAGTTAGTAAACATTGCTGTAGTATTTGTGCTTAGCCTCTCTGAGTTCAAACAAAATTAGACAGAATCAGTACGAAATTCAAGCTCTTCACAGTGTCAGCTGGGGCAAGGCATAGTGTTTAGACATTGTCCTTATAGCACAATGTGTGCTAGTAGACATCAGAGAGAAGCTTCCAAGAAAAGGAAAGAAATTTTCTGGGAACATCTTACCCTCATCCCTGCCAGGCACAGAACTTCTCAATTAAGGAGAGAGGAGATACAGAATGAAACTATTCTACCCACTTGAAGTAAAGTGATTTGCCCCTATAACATGCACTTTTACTAGAGTTCAGAGCTTGTAGAACAGTGCTGAGGATGTGGCAGGAGCCCAGTTATATTCATACAATTAAATTGAATAATATAATACAATGGAAATTACAACCACACTGTCGTGTTGTAAGATATGTACATCATATAGCAGAAAATCATAAAAAAATGTGTGTGCTCTGTATGAAAATTCAAAAGTATTTGTTTTGTTTGTATCTTTCAGGAATTATAAATTTACGATTGTGTCTCTTTTTGCTTTTTCTGATTCAAAATTTAGAGCTGAAACCAAGGCTTTTGTGACACACTAGTCCATAAGGCAGTGATTGTATGTGCAAAGTGTGTCTCTGGTTTTATTATTCTGTTCACATATTTTTCCATTTGTATGTCTCTCAAATTTTCTAACCATATAAACCAGAAATTTTCTTTTGCAAAGACAAGTTTCAGAAAAGAAAACATTATCCTTAATTTAAGTCCGTAAAAACAAAATCTCAAATCACTCTACTTATTTTAATATTTAGAATAATTTGCTGTTTGTGGAAGGTATATTAGTCATAAGTTAATTCAATTGAAAGTAGTTGTATATGATTTCAAGATAATATGAAAGTATCGATTTTTTTTTAAGTAGAGGAGGTTAGACGTTTAATAAAAATATCCAACCTAGAGGATAAATGTTTTTAAAGCTGTTGTAATGTTCATAATAACATATTTGTGGTGAGGTTAAAATTTCTATGAGAACATTACACTTGAATTCAACAAGTGCTGCCTGTTAGCATGAATAGAAAATGCATATCCATGCTTCTCTTAGATAACAGATGTTGTCTAGGAGGATGGTGATTGCACACACGACAATTTAAAGATATAATTTTTGACATGTGAAGAGTGGAAAAGATAATGCTTGAATCACTAGAATATTTCTTAGTCCATTATTATAAATAGGTGCATGTACCTAAATTAATAATCTTAATTACATATAAAATTTTTGAAATTGAATCAAAATGTTTATTAATTATCCCATTGGGAAGTCAGTGAAAACTTTATATCCATGTATTTGGCAACATATTTTTAATTCTATGTGTTACATATGTTTTTATGTCTTACTTTAAGTTTATTGTGAAATACAATAAAGATATATCAAAATGAATATTCAAATTTAACTATTAACAGAGATTACTACTATTCATATTCATAATGCTTATTACCATTCATTGTAACATTACAAGTTACTGAAATATTTAATGTTCAAATACGTTGTTCTTGAACAGGCATTTATGTTAAGTTTGTGTAACTGATGCCATGTTCCATTAAGACAAGACCAAGATATTTAGTTCAAAGGTGACATGTCCTCTTCAATAAGTAGATTGTTATTTTGGTTCACGGTGGTGAGGTGGAGATGGGGCCAACATTAAAGAATCAACATCAGTTTCCTACATATTTTTAAGCAGGTTTTATTTTTCAATAATATGACACACTTCCATTTTTATTTATTACATCGTTGTGTCTGTGTATCCTGTAAAAATATAAACAAAAAGAACCCAAAACTTGCACTCACTATTAAAGACAGGAGTCAGGCTTGGGTTCCTTTTTTTCTCCCTCCCTCTCTCCTTCTTTCTCCTCCCCCGCTCTTCCCCTTCTCTTTTTCTTTCATTTTTTTCTTACTTTCTTTCATTTTAATACCCTTGTTCCCATTGCTAGTATTGTTAATAGAGTCTTATTTGCAATGACTCGACAGTTAAGTCTCTTTCTCCTCATTTCATTTTTTGCAGCAGTGGTTGTCAGGCCAGTGAAAATGAAATGCTGCAGTTGACAGTGTTTAATATTATTTGTTCCTATCACTGTTAACACTTCTATTATTATCGAAACGTTTAGATCAGCACTGTCAGTTCCAAAGGACCTGCTGACATACCAAGGAAAACTTTGATAAACAGCTCTGCTGTATTTCTCTATATTCTTCACAGTCCTCGTTTGAAAATCCTTTCTTGTTCCTTGGAGTAATTTATTTTGAAAAAAAAAATCTTGGTTTGTTAAGAATTCATCAATTCCTGCTTCTTATTTTCCACTTGAAGTTTTAATCCTCTGTTTCTAACCTTACAATCGGTTGCTGTGGAGGTGATTAAGATGTCACAAATATAGGATTATTGTAATTCTGGGTAGAGAATAAGCCTGAGATGATTTTCTAAAGAACAAAGGTGTCATTTTCATGTAAATATATCAACTGCTTCAAAGTGAGGAAAGGGAATGAAACATAAATATGAGATCTAATACTACTGGTTATAAAAGAAATGGTTAAAGATTAAAATTTCATATGAAAAATTAATAGCTCTGAAAAATTTATACACACACATTATGATTTTTATGATTTTTTGAGTTCTGTGTTTCTTTGCACATGTGTGGGTCTGTAAGCTGAAAGCATGTGTGGGTCGGGATAGCCTCCTAAATACAAACATCTAATTGAATGTAATGTGTGACCTTGAACAAAGACCAATTTTTCCTTTGATTTGTAGAAACCAGTGTCATTTTATAAATATACTTCATACCTTCTGTTGCATTTGAAAGAATATTTCAGGACATCACAATACCCCTGAAGTTGTGTATCCTGTATCAATTACATATTAGATTACAGACTCGATATTGCTTTTTCTAAGTAATTTAAATCTGGGAAGTTACTGAGTAAGTTGTAAATACCTTCTGAGAATCTTCCTCTTCTTCTTACTCTGAGTATAGTAGGAAGGTATTTCCCAGCTTAAGGCACAGAGTAGGCTTTTAATTAATACTTGTCAAGTAACAACAGGGGACAGACTTCTCTGCTTCTGAAGAAAAATGATGCCTTGACAAACTTTTGAATGGTAAGACGTTACAGAGAACTTTTCCTCCCCCACTCCCAGGCCATGGCATTTTATCGCTCCACTGATGAGCATACAGCTCCATCTGGGGGCAGGGCCAGAAGGGAACATTTTCTGATAGTCTTGGTCTCTTGGCCACATAGCTGTCATCTTTGTGCATCAGTCAGGCGCTCCCTTCGTCACTAGCACTGAACTGCTCATGGAAGAAAATTTAGTGCCTTGTAACTGGGACTATCTCCAGCTACTGCATTTCAGGGCATTCCTTAAGATCACTGGTGGCATCATTATGATCAATTCCAAAGGATACTCTTGAGGAGCCCTAAAACCTTAGACTTAGTGATAATCTAATCTTTTCCTGCTTCTCTCTTGTTTCTGGGGCATCTCTTTCCTCTGGTTTTCTTTCTAGCTCTTGTCTTTCCTTGCCAGTCTAATTTGCACATCACTTAGTCAGCTGCTCCACAGATCATCTGTATGTAGCCCTTTTCTCTTGTCATTCTTCACCCTTCTTTATAAAACGATATCCACACTCATATCTTCAAATAACTGCTTTCCTCTGATGGCTACCACATCTGCACTTAAAGCCTTTTTCTCTTGAGATTCACCCTGCAAGTATAATTGTGTCCTACTGAGTTTTGTTTGAGTATCTTGCAGGTAATATACTCAAAGTTCTTCATCTTCCCCAACTAAATCATATCTATCTTTTTCTAGTTTGGAGATGAAATGTTACCTGCCTTTTTTTGTGTGTGCCCTAATGTTAATTACCCCAATCAATCAACAGGTTCTGCCAATTCTGGTTGCTCAAAAAGTCTCCAATCTGGCCTTTATTTATATATCCTCACTACAATAACCATAGTGATGTTCTTATATTTGGCTACCTGGACCACTGCAACAGCATTCTAGTAACCACTTCCCAACATTTAATTCATCCTTTCAACTGCAGAGTTACTGTTCTAAATAAGCAAGTCATTTATGTCATCATTCTGCATTAAATACTTAAAATCTTCCCCATATCCATCGGGGTCAGTCTGATTGAGTGTTTAATGTTACAGAGGCAGACAGTCTGGCTTCAAGTGCTGGCTCTTCCACTTAGCAGTTGATGAATTTGGCCCATTTATTCAACCTCTCTGTGCCTCATCTTCCTTACCTGTAAAATGGTGTTAATATTGAACTTACAGGCTGCCCAAAGGAAACAAATGAATGACTTTCTATAAATGTGTAGTGCAATAACTGTTGGCCATCGTAAGTACTTGATAAATATTCATTATAGTCATCTCAATCATGATCACCATCATTAGTATCGTCATCATAATCCTCATAGGTGCTATGGTCTAAATGCATTCCCAGCATTTATACATAGAAACTTAATCGCCACTCTGATCATATGTAAAGATGTGGGACATTTAGGAGGTAGTTGTCATGAGTGTGGATCCCTCATGAACGGGATTAGAAACCTTGTGAAGCCTTATAAAAGAAGTTGAAGGGGCCGGGCTCAGTAGCACACCTGTAATCCTAGCACTTTGGGAGTCCGAGGCGGGTGGATCACCTGAGGTGGGGAGTTCGAGACCAGCCTGACCAACATGGAGAAACCCTGTCTCTACTAAAAATACAGAAGTAAGTCAGGCGCGGTGGCTCATGCCTGTAATCCCAGCACTTTGGGAGGCCGAGGCGGGTGGATCACCTGAGTTCAGGAGTTCGAGACCAGCCTGGCCAACATGGGGAAACCCCAGCTCTACTAAAAATACAAAAATTAGCTAGGCGTGGTGGTGGGCGCCTATAATCCCAGCTACTCGGGAGGCTGAGGCAGGAGAATTGCTTGAAGCCAGGAAGCAGAGGTTGTAGAGAGCCAAGATCGCGCCATTGCACTCCAGCCTGTGTGACAGAGTGAGGCTCTGTCTCAAATAAATAAATAAATAAATAAATAAAAATACAGAAGTAGCCAGGCATGGCAGTGCATGCCTGTAATCCCAGCTACTCTGGAGGCTGAGGCAGGAGAATCGCTTGAACCTGGGAGGCAGAGGTTGTGATGAGCCAACATGGTGCCATTGCACTCCAACCTGGGAAACAAGAGCAAAACTCCATCTCAAAAAAAAAAAAAAAAAAAAAGTTGAAGGGGGTGTTCTTTTGTGCTTTTCTTTTCCTTCTTGTGAGGACTCACCAAGAGATGCCATCTTGGCAGCAGAGAGCAGCTCTCACCAGACACAAAATCTGCTAGCACCTTGACCTTGGACTTCCCCTCTTCCAGAACTGTGAGAAAAGAAATTTCTGTTATTTATCAATTTCCCAGTTTCAGGTATTTTGTTTTGGCAGTACAGACTGAAACAACAGAAAAAAAAGACAGTGACATTGCATTCAAGACTGTCCACATCTACTAGCTTTATAGACTCCTCCATAAATAAACACTCCTAAAGCTTGCTTCTCCCTCTGGTCTAAGAAGGCATTTTGTTGTTCAAATGGGATGCATACTCTCCCTGCTATTCCCCTTATCATTCCCTTTATGTTCCTATGAAAACTATAGCTTATCCTCTGAGCTATTATTCAAATTCAGCTCTGTGCAACTTTTCTTTATGCACATAAGAAAAGTTGGGTGTTCATTTTTGTGTTTTCTTACTACCATATGAATATTTCTAATATTGCCTTTCACACATCAGTTTGTCCTTATTGACTACCTTATTTATTATTAGAGGGCTATGAAGATGTCGTAGAGCAAACATTGAGCTTTATTCATATCTCTAGTGTTTTGTACAATGTCTGGAATATCATAGATATTCAAAATCATTTTAAGTGCATGGTATACACTCACTGGTTTTACCTTTAAAATTGGCTGTTTGAAATAAGCATATTTTTACTTAAGCAGAGGATCCAAGTGGGCTTTAGAGGAAGTCTTGATTCAACATATACCTTCTAAAACTCCCTCTTGTGTTATAGTCATACTCTACTGATCTCTGTCTTTATGACACACATTTCTTTAGGTATCAAATGTAGAATTTATCTCAGAAATGCTTAAGAAACTAGACTTTTTCTCCATCTAAACTCACCAGTTCTTGCAGAGCTGTTGGTATTATGTTCTTAAAAAAGAAATTTGACAAAGTCCTTCCCCTGCTTAAAGATTCTTTCGTGCAAGTAAAAATATGTACACCCTACTTCTAAATGCAAATGTTTTTACAATCTATCTCTAGAGATCTTCGTCAGTCTTAATTTCAATCATCACCCTAAACTATACTCAACTTTGCACCTTGCACTCCTGGAGAGAAACAAGGAAGATCTTTCACTCTTCTACATCTTTGCATTCATTCATTCTTACATTTGACTAAAATGTCCTTCATTCATTCACCTGGAACATTAGTTGTGTCCAAATCTCTGGTTCAAATTCATTGCATTTCATTCCTTCATTCATTAATTCATTCATTCACTCATTAAATCTATTAATTGAACAAGTATTATCTTCAGTTTCCTGTGTTGCTATGCCTTTCCATTTCTCCACATCTTTACCAGGTGCATTTAATCACAGCACCATCTCCCCCTCCATACTCAGGCCCAGACCACCCAGAAAACTCTAGTCCCATTCCTATTTCTTATGCTTAATTTCTTTTCTTCATGTGTTATTTCAGAGTGATTCTTTCCTGTTTCATCATGGGCCTCCCTTTATTAGCTTTTTTCTTCCCATATTTTCATGCATTTTTTTTCCAATTGCATCTTTCTAGGCAGCATAAAAATATACCTATTCCCACATTAATAAGCAAACAATAAAAACTCAACACCAAAATCTTTCCTATGCTACACTCAAGCCACTACCGTCTATGGATTTGTTTTACCATTTCTTAAACTAGTCATCTACTGTCAGTATCTTTATTTCTCTCCTCATTCCTCTATTTTTGAATCTAGTGAAAAAAATCTTTTCACTAAAACAACTTTAATTAATACTGCCAATGATATCTTTATTGCAAATACCATGGTTATTTATTTAAAAAAATATTTCTGCTGAGTGTACTAGTATTGATTATTTCCTACTTGAACCATTCTCTCTTCCCCTTGACTTCCAGGACTCAAGTTTCCTCTGTTGGCAGTCTCTGACTGTATGTTCTTACCTCTTTCCTGGAGTCACAATCTTAACTTCTCTCATTTTATCTTACATACATATTCTATTTTAATTCATCTACCTACATAACTCTTTATAGATGATTTGGAAAAAAATTTCAAAATCTAATTTTCTGCCACAAACTTTTAAATTACCTATTAAGTCTCTATTTGCAAAAATCTAAGTGCTCAAAGTTTAACATGATTAAAGGAGAACTCTATCTTTTTCACTCACGGTTGCTCCATTGCTTGTATTTCCTATTTTGGAGATTGATCTCATTATTCATTCTTCCTCTCAAGAGACAACTTGGAATCCAGCCTGTATTCCTATCATTCTCAATCTCTATATCCTGCTAATTGTACTTTATGATACTGGCCCTTTCTTCCTTTCTCTTCTCTGTCTTTCCACCTAACTTTTGGCTGTCATCTTTCTTTCCTGGATGACATCCACAGCACCTTCCTCATTTACCTGCCTCCAGTCTTCCTTTGCTTAATTTATTCCACAGTCAAAAAGACAATTCTCTTTCAAAAAATCACTTTGTCACTCCCCTGCAAAA
Organism: Pan paniscus; assembly: GCF_029289425.2. Classification (NCBI taxonomy): domain Eukaryota; kingdom Metazoa; phylum Chordata; class Mammalia; order Primates; family Hominidae; genus Pan; species Pan paniscus. The sequence goes on from NC_073254.2 coordinate 160,412,765, forward strand.
ATTTTCCTGCACTATAATCTTTTGCTTTTGTCCTCCAAATTTATTTTTTCTAACATTCATGGGGGAAAATGTTTGTCTCAAAGACTCTCTTGTGTTGTTCATCTTTCTATAACTTCTTTATATCAATTGCTTTTTTTGTGTTGCTCTCACCTATTTCCTGGCCCACTCCATTCCTTGTTCTGCTTTCTTTCATTTTACATGTAGTCACAAGTGACAGTAGGATGGCTTCTACAGCTCACAGTCTGTGAGATAATAGATTCAAGCCCAGTTTCTTCTTGGTATCACCTGTAAACATTTTGAGAGTCACTATATGTCAACTAATCTGGTTCCCATATCTGTCCCTGAATCAATTAGTGTTCTGGGCTGCTGGAATTGTAGGCCTGGATAATATGCTTACTGCTGAAGTGCCACTTTAGCCAGGAGGATTCAGGCTGTGATTGTCCTGGCCTAAGGCTTATGTCAACCTGTGGAATTTAGAGTGGAGCCCTACTTGGACAATGGATTGATAGGGCAGAAGTGGTGGTCTCCATGGGAACTTTGGGGTGTTGATATGAGAAGAGGTAGAAATTCTTAAACATCATCCTACCCTTGACTGGCCAGACACAAATATCATAGGTTTGTTACATCTTCCCTGACTTCTGACTCCCAATTTTGGTTAGGTGATCCAAATCTGTGTCTCTACAGAAACCTGTGCTCAAATATATAACCTGTTGTTATTAGTTATAGGCCATAAACTCCTAATGGTAAAGTCTGTTGGAAGTTAGTTTTGAATCCTCAGCACATGTCCTAATTCTTGTCATAAATTTGGCACAGAATAAATGCTTTCTTTACTTATGGGATTAAATAATAAATGAACACCATATTCTACATCCTGAGTTAAAAAACTTCAAAGTAGAAGCCTTCTCTCACTGCTTCAGACTTAGTTTTTCCATCCTTTATACAGCTTTTAAATGGGACTTATCCATTTCCATATGTGTCACTGGATGGTGTCTTATTAATCTTATTAATCTTTGAGCAAATATACATTGCTTAATAATGTTTGGTGAACAAATGAATGAAAGTGTGAATGAGAGAATAAGTAAATGATGAATGAAGAGTAATTTACTTCCCAAGCTCTCCTGTGCCTCATTAAACCCTATGGAGTCACCCAGGAAAGATTAAGCAAAAATTCAATCATTGTACAATTGGGAAGCTAGAAGTCTTGAGAAGCCAAATTACATTTGCCATGAAACTTACTTTGTGACCTTGAGGATGACAGAATAGAATTTAGGTCTCTTCACTCTCACATGCAGAGTTCTTTTTGCTGAGTTGCATTGTCTGAGTTCATATTCAATCATCTCAATTTTCACTCATAGATACTAGAAAATTTTGACTGTCTTAAATGTGAGAGAATCAGGATGCATAGTTGATTTCTTCAAAGGACATAACACTTAATGCCTAATAAAATTCACTTTAACTTCATATTCTGTACCTTTACTTTAAAAATAATTTTATTTGCTAGATGCTAGTTGGGGCACACCTTATTTTTAATTATTAAGTTATATAATAACTACTTTCTATAAGTTGTACTCTATTATAGAGAGACCAAGCCACATGCAGAATTTATCTTTTTCTTTACAGAAATAGAAAACATATAGAGAAATATATAAACATTTGTTTTAGTAGAATGTCAACACTAAAGCCATCAATTTTTCCAAAGTTTGCAAGTGGTGAAAAATTACGACTGTTTCTAGCAGTTCACTAGTGTGATTTCTGCCAGTTAACATTTCTGATATTCCCAAATTCCAAAGTCCACACTGTAGACACATTGCCTTGCATATAATAAATAACAACCACCCTTGCTTTTGTTTTGTTTTTTTTCTTTTTAGCCTCTTTTTTTTTTTTTTTTTTTTTTTTTTTTGAGACAGTCTTGCTCTTGTTGCCCAGGCTGGAGTGCAATGGCACAATCTGGGCTCACCGCAACCTCCCCCTCCCAGGTTCAAGCGATTCTCCTTCCTCAGCCTCCTGAGTGGCTGGGATTACAGGCACCTGCCACCACACTCGGCTAATTTTTTTTGTATTTTTAGTAGAGACGGGGTTTTACCATGTTGGCCAGGCTGGTCTTGAACTCCTGACCTTAGGTGATCCACCTGCCTCGGCCTCCCAAAATGCTGGGATTACAGGCATGAACCACCATGCCCAGCCTAACATCATTTTTAACATCTTCTTTTTAACTTCTACTATTCACTAGTTTGTGACCTTGGGCAAGACCTTCCTTAACTAATGAGTTTCAGATTTTTACCTGTTAAGGAAGTAGTTTATTTCACACATATTGAGTATATACTCTGTACAGTTAAGGGTATTATAAATCAGTAGTTAGTAATTAATAAGACTATAATATATTGATTGATTAATAAATAGATAGAGATATATTTATTTGTCTATTCCCAAGGAACTTGCAGCCCATTAAGAAAGATAGCCATTAATTACATTATTTTAAAGGTTGAATAAAGTTTATACAAAAGCATGAAGTTTTATGAGAATATTTCATAGGAATCTAGCCTGATGATCAGGTTTCTGCAAGATGTTGGTTAAGTTTGGTTACCTGTGCATGTCTTCATGACAAGATCCCCAAGCATAACATTATGTAACATTATCTATTAAGACTGCACATTTGCAGACTCTAGTTCTCTAAATGTGTCTAGATTTGACAACAAAGAACCATTTTTGTTTTGTTTTTAATTTGAACTTCAGAGGTTTTGTGTGTGTGTGTGTTTCTTCAATGTCCATCTTGCTACAACAATGCATATTTAGCCTTTAAGTACTTATATTGCTTATCTAAGGCTGATAGTTAAATACTTCACAATCAGTAGTGCACACTACCTGATATCTGCTAATTTACAATTCAAGTCCCAGGAAAATATAATTTCACTGCTGTTGAGCATAGAAAGAAACATCTGTTGCCTCCCACCTTACATTTTAAATCTACATATTTTACATATCTACAATCCTAGAGGCTTTTGAGATAATCTACCTTCATCACATTGTTGGTGTTTTAAAAAAATATTTCTCTGGAATACTATCGATGTCAATTTTTATGCTCTTTTCAGGCTCTAAAATTAACTTTTTCTGAGTTTATGATTTTTGGTCTTTTAAAAAAGCTTTTTATTTTAAAATAATTATAGATTCACAAGAAGTTCTAAAAAAATAGTTGAAGAGGGGTGTTTTGTGTACCCTTCATCTGGTTTCCTACAATGGTTACATCTCACATAACTATAGTAAAATGTCAACACCAGGAAATTGGTATTGGCATATTAGATGTATATATAGTCATGTATCACTTAATGATGGGTATGCTTTCTGAGAAATGCATCACTAGGCAATTTCATCAATATGCCAACATCATAGAGTATCCTTATATAAATCTAGATGGTATAGCCTTCCTACACATCTAGGCTAGATGGTACAGCCTATTACTCCTAAGTACAATCCTGTGTAGCATGTTATTCTACTGTATACTGTAGACAATTGTAATACAATTTGTGTAACCACACTCCAGTCAAAATACAGAACTATTTTACTATCACAAAGATCTCTGACACATTACCCTTTTATATTCATAGTTTCCACCCTTCCCTCTCCGGTATCTGAACCCCGGCAATGACTGATTTGTTTTTATCGCTATAATTTTGTCATTTAAAGAATGTTACATGAATGGGATCAGAAATTAACTGACCTTTTGAGATTGCCTTTTCCACTCAGCATCATGCTGACTTTGAGATCTGCTACAGTCTAAATATTGTGTCCTCTCAAAATTCATATGTTGAAATCCTAACCACCAAGGTTAGGATGGAAGTATTAAGAGGCAGGCTTTTGGAGAGTGATTAGATCACAAGGTCGGATCCCTCATGATTGAAGTTAGTGCCCTTATAAAAGAGGCTGCAGAGAACTAGCTAGCCCTTTCCACCATGTGAGAACACAGTGAAAAGATGCCACCTGTTAACCAGGAAATAGGGCCTCACCAGACGCCAAAGCTGCTGCCACCTTAATCTTGCACTTCTCAGCCTCCAGAACTGTGAGAAATAAATGTTTGTTGTTTATCAGCTACCCAATTTATGATATTTTGTTATTCCTATATGAAAGATATAAGAAAAGATGGATACATGCAAAGCTTTGTATCTATCAATAATGTGTTCATTTTTATTGCTAATTAGTATTCCATGATATGTATTTACCATAGTTTGTTTAGCCATCTGCCTATTGAGGTACCTTTGGGTTGCTTTAGTTTTGGAGTACTAAAAATAGAGCTCCTATGAACAATTATGCACAGGGGTTTTTGTGAATATAAATTTTTATTTTATTGGGATAAATTCAAAGGAAAGCAATTGCTGGAGGAAGGCAATTTGCTAAAAAGCAAAGTTTACTTTTTAAAAAACTGCCAAATTATTTTCAAGATTGACTATATGATTTTATATTTCATCCATCAATGTATGAGAGATCTTTTCTCTGCATCCTTATCTGCATTTGTTATTTTCAGTATTTTTTATTTCAGCTGTTTAATTAGGTGTGCAGTGTTATATTTTTGTGATCTTAATTTCCATTTTTCTATTAGCTAGTGATTTGCACATCTGTTTATGCATTCATTTGCTAGCTATGTATCCTCTTCAGTGAAATGTCCCTTCATATCTTTTGCCCATTTCATATTTTCATTGACTTTTTACTGTTGAGGTGTTTATTTTTACTGTTGAGGTATTTAAATTCTTTACATATTCTAGATACTGTTCCTTTATTGGATATGTGTTTGTGAATATTTTTTTCCAGTCTGTAGATTTTTTTTCATAATCTAAACAGGGTCTTTAATAGAAAAATGTTTTAAATTTTGATAAAGTCTAATATTGTTATTTCTATTACAGATTATACATTTGGTTTCATGTCTAAGAACTCTTTACAAAGCCTTAGTCTGAAAGATTTTTTATGAAGTTTTTTCTAAAAGTTCCATAGTTTCATGTTCACATTTACATCTATGATTCATGTTGAATTAAATTTTGTAAAAGATATGAGGCTTATGTTGAAATTTGTTATTTTGCCTGTGAATATCCAATTGTTCCAGAAACATTTATTAAAATCATGATTCTTCCTCCATTGAGTTGCTTTTGCATTTTGGTCAAAAATGAGTTGGCTGTGCTTTTGGAACCATTTTTGAATCCTCTGCCTTGTTCCATTCCACTTTGTGTTTATCCTTTTGTTAATACCACGAATATTGGTAGTCATATAGTAAGTCTTGAATTTTGTTAGAAAGATTCCTCCTGCTTTATTCTTTTTCAAAATTGTTTCAGCTATTCTTATTTCTGTACCTTTCTATATATTTTAGAAAAACCTTTTCTATCTGCATCAAAATAAAAACTTGCTTAGATTTTTTGAGGAATTTCCTTAAACCAATGAATCAATATAAAAAAATGACAGCTTGCTATGTTGAGTCTTCTAATCCATAGACTCAGTATATCTCTCCATTTATTTAGATCTTATTTCATCAATGTTTTCCAACTTTTAACATTAAAGTCTATACATATTTTGTTATATTTACATGTAAGTATTTCATTTACTAAGTGATTGTAAAATGTATTGCATTTTTAAATTTTGGTTTCCACATCCACATTGCTAGTATATAAAAATAGAATTAATTTTTGGATACTGCTGTTGTACACCTGCAGCATGCTAAACTCAATTCTAGGAGTTTCTTTGTAGATTTCTTAGGACATGTTATATAGATAATAATGTCTCCTGTGAATAGGGACAGTTTCTTCTTTTCCAATCTGTATGGTTTTATTTTCTTATCTTGTTTTATTGTAGTGTCTAGAACTTCCATTATTGTATTAAATGGCATCTTTGTCTTGTTTGCAATCTTAGAGGAAATATATTCAGTTTTAACTCATTAAGTATGATACTGCTTGAAGGTTATCTGTAGAAGTTCTTTATCAAATTGTGGAAGTTGCCCCTATTTTCCTGGTTTTTATCATGATTGGGTGTTGAATTTCTTTAAATGCTTTTTCTGTGACACTTGATATGATCATTTGATTTCTGTTGCTGAGCCTGTCAATATGATGAATTAAACTGATTGAATTTTTAATATTAAACCAACTTTGTTCTTCTGAAATGAATCCCATTTTGTCACACTGTATAGTTCTTTTACAAATTGTTGAATTTTATTGGCTAATATTTTGTTAAGGTTATTTGGATCTACATTCATGTGGGATATTGGTCTATAATTTTCCCTTTTTTTGTATTGTCTCTTTCTGGTTTTGGTATCAGAATAATAATTTATAAAATAAATTCAAAACTGTTCCCTCTTTCATTTTCTGTAAGAGATTAAGTAAAATTTGTGTGAATTATTATTTAAATACTTGATATAATTATGTAGCAAAAATACTTGGTCCTGGAGACTTCTTTTTAGGGAAGTTTTCAAATTAATATTCAATTTCTTTAATTTTTACAGGGCTACTTAAATGACCTAAATATTAATTAGGTATTACTAATTAAATATTAGGTTAGTTGTGACAGACTGTCCCTTTTGGGGCACTAGTCCATTTCATCAAAGTTGTCAAATCTGTGGGTTCTGCTTTGATTGTTTGTCTCCTCCAAATCTCATGTTGAGATATAATTGTTGGTCAGGTGTGGTGGCTCACGTCTATAATCCCAGCACTTTGGGAGACCAGAGTGGGAGAATTGCTTAAGCCTGGGAATTCAAGACTAGCCTGGGCAACATAGTGAGATGCTGTTTCTACAAATAATCAAAAAATTAGGGCAGGCACGATGGCTCACATCTGTAATCCCAGAATTTTGGGAGGCCAAGGCAGGCCGATTGCTTGAGCTCAGAAGTTCGAGACCAGCCTAGGCAAACATGGCTCAATCCCATCTCTACAAAATATATATACATATAAAAAGAAAGCCGAGCATAGTAGCAGGTGTCTGTAGTCTGAGCAACTTGGGAGGCTGAAGTGAGAGGATGGCTTGAGCCCAGGAAGTGGAGGTTGCAGTGAGCCGAGAACATGCCACTGCACTCCAGCTTGGGTGACAGAGTGAGACCCTGCCTCAAAAAAAAAAAAAAAAAAAAAAGGAAAGAAAACAATCAAATTAGCCAGATGTTATAACACATGCCTGTAGGTACTTACGAGGCTGATGCAAGAGGATTGCTTGAGCCTGGGCAGTCAGGGTTGAAGTGAGCTGAGATTGTGTCACTGTATTCCAGCTTGGGTGACAGAGTGAGAACCTGTCTAAAAAAAATAAATAAAATAAAAAAGAAAGAAATATAATTGTTATTGAAACAGTATTAAGAGGTGAGACATCTAAGAGGTGATTAAGCTATGAGTGTTTCATCTTCCTGGTTTGGATTGGTGCCATTATAAAAGGGTAACTTTAGCCCCTTCTTGCTCTCTCTTGTCCTCTTGCCTCCTGCCATATAAAGAAAACACAGCAAGAAGATCCAATACATTTATGTTCATTATAAATTTCCTAGGCTGCGGTATTCTGTTATTGCAACACAAAGAGAGGACTAAGACACTGTTTGCGCATTGTTAGTAGTAGTAGTAGGTTTTTTTTTTTTTTACTTTACTTTTGATGTCTGCCCAGTCTATAGATATATCCTGTTTGTTTCCTGATGTTAATTTGTATCTTCTTTCTTTGTCAGTCTTGCTAGAGGTTGATCAATTGTATTGACATTTTCAAAGAGACAACTTTTTGTTTTATTGATTTGCTGTATTGTTTTCCTCTTTTAAATTCAACTATTTCTGCTTTTATCTTTCTTATTTCCTTCCTTCTGCTTGCTTTGGGTTTATATTACTCCTCATTAACTAGGTTCTGAGATTGGATCCTATCTTATTGATTTGAGACATTTCGTCTTTGCTAGTATGAACATTTAGTACTATAAATTATTCTTTTTGCCTGCTTTAGCTGCATCCAACACATTATCATATATGGTGTTTTCATTTTCATTTGGTTCAATGTATTTTCCTATTTCACTTGAGACCTTCCTTTTTGACTCCTGGCTTATTTAAAGGTGCATTATTTAGTTACTAATGTTTAGAGATTTTCCTGTTGTCTTATTGTTATTGATTTCTAGTTTGGTTACATTGTGGTCACAGAATATATGCTAAATGATTCATTTTAAAAAATGTGTTGAAGTTTTTCTTTTGGCCCAGCATATGGTTTATCTTGGTATCTATTTCATAGGCACTCAAAAGAAAATTTGTTTTCTGCTACAGTGGATAGAGTGTTCTATGAATGTCTATTAGATTGCGTTTATTCATGGTGTTTTATTTTACTTCTATGTTAGTTGATTTTCTGTTTAATTGTTTTATTGACTGTTGAGAGAGAGGTGTTAAGTTTACAATTATACATATGCATTTATTTCTCCTTTAAGTTCTATCAGTTTTTGCTTCATATGTGTTTTGTTTCTGTTTTGGTACTTAGACCTGTAAGATTTTTGTGGTTTGTTTGTTTGTTTGTTTTAGATACAGGGTCTCACTCTGTCACCCAGGCTGAAGTGCAGTGGCACAAAAATAGATCATTCTAACCTCAAATTCCTGGACTGAAGCTATTCTCCTACCTCAAGACTTCAGTATCCCAAATAGTTAGGAATTCAGGTATGTGCTGCTACACCCTCCTACTTTTTAAAACTTTTTTATTTTTTTTTAGAAGAGATGGAGTCTCACTATATTGCATTGGCTAGTCTTGAACTGTAGCACTCAAGTGATCCTCCCACCTCAGCCTACCCATACCACTGTGGTGTGAGCAGTCACAACCAGCCTATCGCTGGTAATTTTTTACTCTAATGTTAATTTTATCTGTTATTGATATAGCCACTCTTGCTTTCTTTTGATTAATGTTGGCGTGACCTATCTTTTTCCATCCTTTTACCTTCAACTTAGCTATTATAAATTGTTATATTTGAAGTAAGTTCCTCTTTGACAGCATATGTTTGGGTTACTTTTTTTCCCACTCTGCCAATAACTGTCTTAATGGTTTATTTAGGCCATTTATAATTAATATAATTATTGATATGTTAGGGTGTAAGACTGCCATTTTATTAATTTTAATTTTCTGTTTATTCTTTGTTTTTCATTTTTCTGTGTTTTTTTCTGCCTTTCTTTGGGTTATTTTATTATTCTTTAGAGTCCCATTTTAATTTACCTGTAGGGTATTTTTTCTTCTGTCTTTTTATATATTTTTTAATGGGTTCCTCTCAGTGTTATATTAATATACAAAATTTATCACAGTGTTGACATTTAATCAGTTCAAGTGAAGTATAGAAAATTTAATTTAGTATATTCCATTTGCCCTTCTCTAATATAACTGTCTTACATATTTTCTCGCACATGATGTAGTGTTATAATTATTATCTCACATGACATTTATCTCACATGAGATAGTGTTATAATTTTTGTTTTAATCACTGCACATAAACTGAAAACTTAAAAGGAGAATTGAAATGTATTATATTTTCCCATCTTTATACTCAATTGATTGTTCTTTCTTCCTGATGTTTCCAGATTACTTATTTGATCATTTATTCCTGTTTTGAAAACTTCCTCTAGCCATTTGTATAGGATGAATCTACTGGTATTAAATTCCCTTAGTTTTCTTACATCTGAGAATTTTTGTATCTTCCCTTTATTTTTGAAGGATATGTTAGGTGGATATAGAATTTGGAATCAACATTCCTTTTCTTCCAGCACGTGAAACATGCTGTGTTACTCTTCCTAATCTCTGTTATTCCTGTTGTGAAATTTTCTGTGTCTTTCTCACTACTTCCACAATTTTTATTCTCTTTTATTTTTACACATTTGGTTATGCTGAGCTTTAGCATGCATTTTTAGATGTGTCTTGTTTGGGGTTCTCAGTTTTAAAAATCAATATCTGTATGTTCTTTGGCAAAGTTGGGAGCAATTTAGCTCTTATTTCTTCAAATGCTTTTTTATCCCCACCCATTTTCTCCTTTCTTTCTGGTACTCCAATGGTAAAAATTTTAGATATTTTGTGATAATCCCACTAATCCTTAAGGACCTTTTTAAAGCCCATTTTCTCTCTTTTGTTCAGATTGGGTGTTCCTCTATGTCTTTCAGTTTATTATTAATTCTGTCCCCTCCATTCTGCTATTGAACTCATCCACTTAGCTTTTCATTTCAGTTGCTGTATTTTTCAGTTATTTTCCATTTGGTTATTCTTTGTATCTTCTATTTCTTTGCTGACATCTTCTCTTTCTTTGTTGATTTTTTTTTTTGCCAAGTGTGTTTAAGATTGATTAATTACTTGCTGCTTGTTGAATGATTTATGTGATGGCTGCTTTAAAATCCTTGTCAGATAATATTAAAATCTTTATAATCTTGGTGTTGACAATTATTGATTGCATTTTAACATTCCAGTGGAGATTTTTCTGTTTCTTGATACAATGAGTGATTTTTTAATATAAGCCTAGCCATTTGGGGTATTTTATTATAAGAATCTAGGTCATATTTAAATTTTCTGTTTTCACTGTTCACATCAAACTCTGCTCCAGGTAGAGAAGAGGCATGGTTCTACTATGTTATTGCCAGGTTGGTGTGGAAGCCTAAATTCTCCATTTAGCTTCCATTGACACTTGTAAGTGGAGGGCTTCTAGTTATTGCTGGATGGGGGAGGATAGAGTTTCACCTTCTAGAGGCCTCTATGTTTTGGAGGGACACTTATTGCTGGTTAATAGTAAAATTCCTGACTCTCCACTAGGCCACCTTGACATCACCCCAGTGGGGAAAGAGAAGATGCCCAATTACCTTCCGATGGGAACTTCTTACATGCTTTCCACTGTCACCATGGGAAAGAGGGTAACTTATTACTGCTTAGCAAGGAATAAGTCTTTGTATTAATTTTCTAGCACTGTGAGAAGAAAGTACTACAGATCAGGTGGATTAATTTTCTCATGGTTCTGGAGGCCAGAAGTCCATGATCAAGTCTGCAGAAGTGTTTCTTCTGAGGCTCCTCTCCTTGACTTGTGGATGGCTGTCTTTTTGCCTTTTCCTTCTATGTGTTCACATGGTTTTCATTCTGTACACCCCCATGTCTGGTACCTCTTTGTGTGTCTCATTCTTCTCTTCTAGTAAGGAGACCAGTCATATTGTGTTAGGGACCATCCTATTGGCCCCATTTTAGCTTAATTACCTCTTTAAAGACCCTGTTTCCAAATGTAATCATATTTTGAGGTATTTAGTATTGAAGCTTCAACATATAAATATTAGGGGGCACAATTTAGCCTTGAACCAGGCCGTTGTCTCTTTTGGCCTTCTCTGATAATACCCCAACATGAGCATTAAGATGCCTTGTTACAATATGTCTAGGGTTAGAGTCTAGGCTCTCCATTTAGCCTTGCTGGTAGCATTGGCATTGGAACCAGAGCTTTTTCCTGTGGTATTTGACTAGAGAATAATTATTATCTAACAGTTTGCTGTCTTGCAAGGCTGACTCTTTCCTGGTCCCTTTACTTGGGAGATGTTATGAGAAAAAGTTTGCATGAGGAATATTTTGCTAAAGTCTCCTACCACAACTGGTTCTAAGCTACACTTAACAATGTTTGGCTCTAATCAGCATTTTTCATATCTTATGTTTAAATACTTCGAGTGCCTTTCTTAAGTCATTATTCCATAATTATTTCCTCTGTTTCTTCCTTGTGCACATAGTACAACAAATACACGTAGCTTTATATTCCTCCACCAGTGAAGCTGATAAAATATCAAACACTCCATGTAGGACAAATCAAGATGACATTGACAATTGCAGTGACACCAATAATTTACTAAAGAAGAAGAAGGAACCAGTCTTCCCTGGACTGAGCATTTTACATGTATTATTTTATTAAATACTCATGCAACTCTAAAAGTAGTTAAGATTACATTAAAAACTTAGAATGTTTTGCTGTGAATTATTTCTGTATTTTTAGTAGCTAATGGTCCTAACCTGGAATCAACTGTTTGCTATATGCCTTCTGTTGGTGCTTACAAATTCCTTCTTTGTTCTTTTCCATTCATCTCTCTGCCCTGGGAAAGGGAGGTGATCCTGTGAGTCTGGCATCAAGGTACTCTCTTGCCAATGAATGAGAAATACTGGCAGGATATTAGAGGATGGGAAGAAAATGATGTTCATGTATTTATTCCCATGGTCTGCTCTCTGTCAGTTGCTGCATAGTGTTTGTATCTCTGTACCTAATGTCACAGCTCTGGTTGGTTGGGTTTTGGGAGCTCTCTTCAAACAGATACTTTTGCTGGATTCCAGTAATTGTTCTTTACCTTTTCCTTTCAAGCCAAGTATGCTAAGTGCTTCTATTGTTGTAAACCCCATTTCTTACTTGTTTCCCTTCTTATAGGTTTCCCTTAAGCCTATCTACAATGTTCTATATAGCCTCATTCATCAAAATTTCTCAATTACCTCATTTGAGTGTGCCATCTATTTCTAGTGTTGTTCAGTGCAGACCGATTTATACATGTTTAAATTGTTAGTTTTGATCCCTTATATCTACAGTTTCCAAAGTGACTTTCAGTGGCTTCCATATAGTTTATTATTTTACAACACCATGTAAACTACTTATGTATTTCTCTCAAAATGTTCTAGAAAAGATTTCACTTTTAAAATATTGTTATTAAGAATATAACTTCCAAACATGATTCTTACCGTCAGCAGCTGTTTGCCTTAGTTCAGAGAACAGCAATTACATTAGAAATACGGAATTCAACATTTTCATGATAAGTTTAGCCTGTTGAGGCCAATCTTGCATGTTGAACATATAAAAGGCTGATATTTAAAAAAACACAAACAAAACAAATAATTTTTGCTATTGTAATATATTTTCTCCCAGTCCTACTGTTAACTTTACTGTTCCATTTCTAATAATCAGCCTTGGCTGCACCGGGGTACAACTGGAAGGTTTTGATTAATTTACCAACCTATGTGAGGAGGCTTCAGTGACTTATTGTGAGGTTGCTTCGGTTAGGCATGGATGGTACATTACTGTTCTTTTCTAAGTTGATAATGTTCTGTGTTTGATACTCAGTTGTGTGTAACTTGGCTCACGCAGACTTCTTTGTGATTATTCTTTCATATATTAATTTGTTTTGCTCTTTATGTTTTCCAGAAATTCAGAGTTTGATTGCAAGTTGTGCTTCTGGGTATTCTTAAGGCAGATCTTCTGTTCTTTGATCAGCCTTGTTTTAGCTTCCTGTATGCCCAGCTGTGCAAGTGTACTGCCATCATCCATCAATTCCACATGTCCAGACTCACAAAAGCGAATGGCTGTCGGCATTGCTTCCAAACTGGTAGCTGGCTGACATCCAGCTGCTCTTTACTGGTGATTTTGTATGCTAATATCCCATAGGTAAATGTTACTGAAACTGGTTAAGCCACATCTTTGTAGTTTTTTCCCCCCATGTGTTATGGCTTAAAGGAAGGATGGAAAATTTATATCAGTGTAAAGATCAATTCAAACACTCTTGTTGCTACTGAGGAGTTAGGTCTTGTAAAGAGTGTGGCCTTACAACTTTTGAATGTGGATGGATAATGAACTGATTACTATTGAATTCCCCTTTTCGCTATCGTGTATGTTTACATGGTATGGGTATCACCTACAGTCTTTTCCAACCCCACAAATAACCGTTCTGATGCTAGAGACAACTTAGAATTAGATTCTTCCTACTTTAGTAGTTGTCTTTTCTATCATCATTTTTGAACTAAACAGTAAAGATGACTGATACATAAGTGACGAAGAATGATGGGGACTGTAAAAATCTTAAGACAATGCAATGGCAATGGCAAGTATCTTTTGTGGATGTGTATTTCTGCTAAGCATTTGAAGTATATCCCATGATTTTCTATTTCTTATTAATAAAGTTATTGGATTTTAATAGCCTATGTATATCTTTTTCAAGCATAATTATTTTTATGTCACTAACATTTCAACAAAACCAGCAACTATTCTTATTCATCTTTGAATGTACCCTGCCATTTTGCCTTAATAAGAGTAGATTTATAACCAGATTAAGCCCTGGTTTTCAATCCAATATGTTATTAGACAGTTAACTGAAGAAAAATAAATAATAGAAATGAATTATTGCATGAGAGTCTTCTTTTGATAGCATGACATCTCCATCATTACTCCCATTTTTCTCTCTTAACCTTTTGTGATACCTGTGAAATGTGATATACCAAATGACATCACTCTGGTTCACAGCTCTAAAAGGCTTTCAGATAACCATTCTGAGAAGGACTTCCTGCTTGACCTATGGACTTGCAAATGAAGGACTTAACTTGAACCTCTGAACTGGGCCAAATGGCCATGACCACAACATTCTGGAACAGCTAAATTTTACCAGCAGTGCAACTCCTGAAAAGTGACAACCAATGAACTATGGACTTATATACTAAGCCAGCCACCTCCACCAATGACATTTCTTTCAAAACAACTTGTGTAATTATTATTGGCATCCTTTTAAAAAATCCCTATTCCCCTTTCTCTCTTCAAAACTTGATTTGGCATCTAGCTGAACTGCGTCTCCCAAATTGCAGTTCCTAAGACCCCAATAAACACCTTGTCTTACTGTTTTGCAGTTTGATCATTTGTGTCTTCCTGGTTAACTAACCAAAAATCATTACAGTTATGCACTCAGAGCCTAGAAATCCTCTGCTTTTCAAGGTTAACGGCACTGCCCCCAATTGCTAGTGATCTGAGGAGCAACTGTAGCTCTTTTTGATAATGACTAATACATACATTGCCACAAGATATTTTGTGTAACAGAATTTGAAAGTTAATAAACTTACAAAGCTAACTAAAGAAACATGATAATGGAGTTGTTGAGATTGAAACCATATACCATCAGAGCATCAGTCTCTCCCAGAAATCTGTTCAATGTGCTAGGGGAAAATGTCTCTTTCTTCATATATTCATATTTTAGTAACTAAGATAGATAATACACCAATAGTAAAAAAGATGTAGATATGCTATCAGACAGTGTTGAGTTCCAGAAAGAAAAAATAGACAAAACAACGGCAGAGAGAGTAAGGAAATGTTTTTTAGGTAGGAAAAAGAGGAAACGTCTCTCCGGGGAGGTGACATTGAACAGAGATGTGAATGAAAGTGGGTCATGTGGATATCTGAGGGAATATTATTTCATGCAAAAGGAGCACAAGTTCAAATGTGATTGGTTACTCTGGGAACGTGAAGAGGAGCAGTATGATGAGAGCACTGTCAGCAAGTGATAAAGTGATAGGGTATCAGTTAATGTACCAAGATCTAGATCATTACAAGATATTGCAGGTCAGAATGACGACTTTAGTCAAAATGTGTTGGAAAACCAGTTAATGGTTGATGAGTGGTTTTAAACAGGGGAATAAAAAGATCTATAGGGTCACTCTTGCTGCTGAGTGGACAACAGACTGCAGAGAAGCAGGAGTGAGGCAAAGAAGCCGTTGTAAGAAAATTATAGTAGTCTAAGCAAGACATAGTCATGTTGTGGGCTAGACAATCACCCTAGATTATTGGCCATGCTGTCAGCAGATTTTAACAATCCTCAAAAAGAGAAATGAGGCCAGGCATGGTGGCTCACACCTGTAATCCCAGCACTTTGGGAGGCCGAGGCGGGTGGATCATCTGAGGTCAGGAGTTTGAGACCAGCCTGACCAACATGGTGAAACCCCATCTCCATTAAAAATGCAAAAATAAGCCGGGCGTGGTGGCAGGCACCTGTAATCCCAGCTACTCAGGAGGCTGAGGTAAGAGAATCATTTGAACCTGGAAGGCAGAGGTTTCAGTGTCACAATTGTCACTGCACCCGCTGCACTCCAGCCTAGGCGACAGAGCAAGACTCCATCTCACCAAAAAAAAAAAAAAAAAAAAAAAAAAAAAGAACATGTTACAGAAAGTTATGCATTCAGTTTAGGAAGTATTTGGGAAATCTTTTAGTCAGTACAGACTAGTTCTGCCACCAAATATTAATGTCCCCTTGGGCAGAAAATTGCAATTTCCCATTTCAATGCTCAGGGTTTGGACTAAATTATCACAATAACCTCCATCTCTGACCTTCTGTGTTTCTCAGCAGACTAAAATAAATGATATAGAACATGAGAATGTGTGAGCTTTAGGACTCCAGTACAACATTAGAGTATCTTATGCCAAACTCCTTCTAATTCCCAGGGAAACATTAGGAAACTACTATTATGTTGTAGAGAAAGAAAGTTAGGAGACTTTTTGATAAGCTTTTTACAATGAATAATAAATGTGCAAAATCACTTAAAAAATCTATTCCTAGGAGCTTTTTCTTGATTTTTGTTTGATTGTCTATAATTATGCAATCCAAAGTCTCCAACTGAATTAAACATCCCATAACCATTTTAATGACTCAGGATAGAAAGAAAAAATTGCAGCATTTAAATTCTGTTTCAATATGATGACTCTTGAGAATTTTACTGACCTTGGTGGAATTTTTGCAATTTGAGTTCATTTATAATCAAACTAGAAAAAAATGTTTCGAAATGCTATTTAGATGCTCAAAAGGATTATTGGACCCTAAATAACTTTCATTACATGACATTTTGATAAGGTCATTGTAAGTGAGTCAGAAACATGGACTACATTTCCTTTAAAAATACACATCCCTTCACAACAGATTTGGTCCTAACTCATTTTGGCTTTTGCTGAATCCCAAGTGTTTTTCCTTCTACTTTTTTTCCCCTTTAAATTCTCCAGTAAACTTGCTAAACCGGTAATCTAGGTGAGCTCACCTGCTCCTTCCACTCACTTCCCTGTTGAATTTAGCCTCGGGCTTTGCTTTAATAGCACAGATCCTTAGAGCAGAGAGTTTTATACACAGGAACAGGGGAAGCACAGAGTCTAATAAAGGCCTGGGAATTTTTGTTGTTGTTGTTTCTTTTGAAAAAGGAGAGCTCTAAGGGAATGATATTGTTCCAGAGAACTGACTCAAATGTGTTCTGTATTTGAACTCTGTGATTATGAAATTTCAATTAAAGCTATAAAAAGCAAAACTAACAGACACCAGAGCATGCCAAAGAAAAACAGGATGTTCTTTTTTGATTGGGAAATAATTATCTAAGTTCAATGGCTGGGTCCAGGTAGTTGAGTTTACATTTACCTCTCCCTCATTATAGAATCAGTTGAATTATGGTAAATTTTCCCTAAGCAGCCAAGCTGTCATTCAAAGGGGTGATTTTATTGGGGTGCAAATCCCTTTTGTTATTGCTTCAGTCCATTTTTTAAATGGATTTGAAGCCTGAGGAGAAAGTACAAATTAAGACAGACTTTTCTCTTTATGCGGTGAACCCAGCCTGTCCTGCCTGATGCATCTCACTCTAGTACCTCCAGGGTGTTCATCTACCCGGAAAGTCCTCTGCTATTTTATTCTCTATGGAAGTGAGATGTAAACAAAACTAGCTTACTTCTTTCTCAAAAATCATTACACTGATTGGATTATGTCCTTAGCAACAGAATGAATCTCTCTACATATGTATTACTCAGTGATTGAAAACTGAGGTTCAGTTTTGAGGTAAAGTAGAATGCACTCAAAAATTGTAGGATTGCAAATAAACAGTAACATTGCTAATGATTTTCCATGTCTTCCATGTGGGGGAAAGCAGGACAGAGAGTATGGCTTTTTAAAATAGTGAAATTGACTCTTTAAAATTTTTAGAATTGGAGCTCTTCAGTTTATTGGAAATGACACTGCTGAAGACAATTTAAAATTCTGTTTAAAGTAAATGAAAGAATTATACCGTAATAAAGATCTAAAATGATTCACAAGGATTATAACAGAAACAAATGTATATATTACTTGCACCATTTTAACTAGATACTATAATGGAAAGGAAAAACAAAATCAGAAATGGTTACTCTCTTCTGGGAAGTCACTGGTAATGAACATACTTTCCTTAACAGCAATGAGGGCATATTTTCTTTCTTTTTTGCCATAAGGGCAATAATGTCATAAGATATATTTTAGAGCTTAATACCCTGTCATCAGAAATTCAGTTTAATTTTTAAATATAATATCCTTACATT
Source organism: Pan paniscus (assembly GCF_029289425.2). Classification (NCBI taxonomy): domain Eukaryota; kingdom Metazoa; phylum Chordata; class Mammalia; order Primates; family Hominidae; genus Pan; species Pan paniscus. The sequence goes on from NC_073254.2 coordinate 160,430,826, forward strand.
AAAATTTAGAAGAATAATTTTTATGTTAAATAAGGTTTTCAGTAAGTATACTATATATTTACATATATATGGAATATGAATATTTATGAAGACACACGTGAACACTCATATATTTTCTTCAGAACTTGAAATGACCTCAGAAAATTGTTAATTTTCTTCCTTTGTTTCATGGCAGCATTACCATAATCAGTTTTAGATATCATAATATGCATTATCTTGATACCCCAGAAAATGGTATTTCATGAGTAATCTTCATTCTGCATCATCTAATCTAAGTTCTTCCTGCCATACCCTTAGACTTTTGTCCCTTGCTCTTTTATCAGCAGAAATGGTCATCAGCATATGAACAATAATATTCCTGCATTTCCCTGAAGCTTGTTATCACCGTTCTTCAAAATCTCACTCAAAGTCTGCTACCACCATCCTTGGAAATGTCACTGGGGACCAAATGATTACTATTAACTTCCTTAGCTAAACCTTTCAATCTAGACTTTGTATCAATTTGACTGCTCTCCTGGATACCCTATTCAGGTTGTACCCAACTATGTTAAGTCACAGAGAAGAAGACTGTTAGGTGATGGTCTAAATAGGTTTGTGTATAATGGGAAAATTACATTGGTTTTCTTCAGTGTACACTTTATTAATTCCTGAATTCTGCTTGGCTGTTACGAAATATTGCTGAATCACCTTCAAATCACATACTATTCTGAACTCAGGGACAGTCTTCTATTAAATTTCACATAGTCCGGTTACTGATTATCTAGTGTGTGTACAGTTATATTTCCTCTAAATGTTTACTATATTTCATCTTTTCCTTCGATATCAATCAATTCCCTTATTTGAATAAGAAAAAGTTTTTGAATAATCATAACAGTTACTGATTACTAAACACTAACCCTGAAATATGCTGTTAAAATGGGTGTTATAATTATAATATTTGGGAGGATAGTTGCATATTATGTTTTATTCCTGTAGATTTAGAATGTATAAAGAAGCTCTATAGTAATCCATTTAATTTTGATGCAGAAGTTTTTTTTTAATTCACAAACATTTTATTAAAAAGTATGAGCTTGTTGAATCAAATTCTTATAGGAATTTAAACTCAGAGTATGGCAATTAGAAAAGTGGATGTCTTAGTCTATTTACTGTTGTTATAATAGAATAACTGAGACTGAGTCATTTATAAAGAAAAAGTTCTGATAGTTCTGGAGTTCTGGTGGTTTTTCTTAAATGAGATAACCTTATTCTTTTTCTCTTTTCTTCTGATAAATGTGATAGTTTACATTGCTGAATTTTTTAAATGTTGAACTATGTTTGTATTCCTGGTATAAAAAACTCAATCATGATGATTTTTTTTTCTTTTTTATGTACATCTAGGTTGTATTTGATAATTTTAAAACTTTTTTTAACTTATTTTCCTTTGTATCTTTCAAAATATGATTAGGTTTTAACAGCAAGTTTCTGTTGAAAAAATCCAGTCTTATATTACATGTATATTGGTTTAACGATTACATTTTAACTCATGGACTCTGATAAGCCACTTGTTAATCTTACTGGTTTTCTTTGTACATAGTGAATTGTCTCTTACTGCTTTCAAGGTCTTTGTTTTTGACTTTAAACATTTGAATATAAAATGTTGGGTATGGACCTCCTTTTGTTTATCCTAATTGGAGTTTACTGAACTTGTTGGGTTTATGGATTAATGTTGTCAACAAATCTGGGACATTTCTCACTGTAATTTCTTTGATTTTTTTTCTACTTCTTTCTATCTTATTCTTTAGGTACTCTCATTATTTACATGTTTGTGCCTTTACTGTTGTCCCACATATTTCTCTGAGTCTCAGTTCATTTTTCTTTCTTTTTTTCACTCTGTTCTTCAGATTACATAATTTTTATGTATGTATCTAGTTTGGAGTTTCATATTTCTTTTATCTGCAAGTTCTAATATACTGCTGAGCCACTCTAATGCATTTCTTATTTTGGTTATTGCACTTTTCAACTCCAGAAATTCCATTTCATTATTTTTGAAAGTTTCAATTTTTATCAGTGTCTCTATTTGATAAGATACTGTCATCAGTCCTTCTTTTGATTCTTTAAATGTGGTTTCTTTCAGTCTTTCAAATGTCTGTAATAGCTGCTTTGATTTATTTACCTGTTAAGTCCAAAATCTGGACCTTAATACAGGCAATTTCTGATGCTTGCTTTTAGTCCTATGTGTACGAGTCAATTTTTTTTTCTTTAGATATCTTGTAATTTGTCGAAAGTTGGACATTCTAGATAGTATATTGCAGCAGCTCTATATTGATTCCTGTGGGGCTTGTTGTTATTATTGTTTGCCTGTTTATTTGTTTAGTGAGTTTTCTGGATTAGCTCAGTTATGTCTATTTCCTCTGAAGTTTTTAGCTTCTAGTATCACCTTTCAGAGGGTACAACTTTGGGCATGCACTCAGTAACCCTGGCCTTAATGCCTTATAAATGACAGGCTTTTTTTGACAGTGTCTTACCTGGTATCCCTGTTAAACTACTCGGTGGTATGCCTCTATTAGTATTACATATAGCTGTGAGCCTCCACTACTTGCTAACTAATTACTCAATTGTTTTGTCAAGTGTTTGTGCATAAGTTGTTTCACTGTATAATCCAATTAAACTACTGCCCCTCTGCTGAGATAGTCTTAGAGGCCCATCTCTGAAACTTGCTCTAATCCCAGGAGAACTCTTTTTTTTTTTTTTTTTTTGATCCCACCATCCCATTTTTTTTTTTTTTAATTATACTTTAAGTTTTAGGGTACATGTGCACATTGTGCAGGTTAGTTACATATGTATACATGTGCCATGCTGGTGCGCTGCACCCACTAACTCGTCATCTAGCATTAGGTATATCTCCCAATGCTGTCCCTCCCCCCTCCCCCCTCCCCACCACAGTCCCCAGAGTGTGATATTCCCCTTCCTGTGTCCATGTGATCTCATTGTTCAATTCCCACCTATGAGTGAGAATATGCGGTGTTTGGTTTTTTGTTCTTGAGGAGAACTCTTTTAACAGCTACATTTTTTGGTTCTCTGAAACTTCTAGTTGGTCTATCCAATTTGCTTGCTCCTATCATGGTGCTTCCTACGTGCTGTTGCATGTTCGTTTGTTGCATCCGCTTAATTGCTCACCACCAAAGTCTCCATTTTATTTTGACAATACTGATAGGCTTAAACTAGCCCACTTTAATTACCAAATAAAGTCAGTCCCCTTAGGGAAAATTATGGATCTCTCTGTTCTTATAGCTAGCTTCTCCCATTGCAAAAAGAAAAACAAGTATCTCTGCAACACTCCACCACTGCTTGGGGCAGGGACAGAGGCCTGTTTTTTTCAGAATGATGTTTCTGTTCTATGAGGGTAGTGCTGGAGTTGGGCTGGGGCAGTAACCACAGGTCTTCTCCACTTGCCAATTTTGGGGAAAGTAAAATTTTGAGGCCAAGAAAATGTCTATTTTTACTAATGCTTTCTAATTTACTTTTGTTGCAACCAAAAACATACTTTCTATTATTCAAATTATTTAAATTTATTGGAATTTGATTTATGACCAGAAAATGACTGGTTTGGGTAAATATTACATTAACAAGGAAAAAGATGTGTATTTTGCTATTTGAGGTTGGATGCCATATAAATGTCAATTAAGTCTGCCCTTTGATCGTGCTTTCTAGGTGTTTCTTTTCTACATTAATTTTATTCTGTGTGCTTTATTAGTTCCTGAGAGAGGTATATTAAAATCTTAACTATAATTATGTATTTGTCTACTTATCCTTTGATTTCTATCAGTTTTCTTTGCATGTATTTTTAAATACATGTGTTTAAAAAAGCATGCTGATTTGGTTTAAGTTTTCTTGATTAAAAAAAATCAAGAAAACATTATTATGAAATTTCCCTTTTTCTCCTCCCTGAAAATATTACAGTTTCCAAAATACTGTTTGTCTGACATTAGTATAGCCACTCTAGTTTTATTTTTAATTATATCTTTTAAATTATTTTCACTTTAATACCTTATATCACGATATTTAAATTATGATTGTTTCAGGCAGTTTAGAGTTGGGTCATGCATTTTTATGTCTGCCTTAAACATTTTTATGTTTATGACAATGTCTGCCTATCATTTGTGGTATTTAGACCATTTATATTTAATATAATTGTAAGGTTGACATTTTCAGAATTAAATCTAATATCTTTATGTCTGCTTATTTAGTTATATTTTCTTCTTTCTTTGCTTTTTTTGGATTTACTGAATGTTTTAAATTTTCAGTTTCTTGTTTGTATTGCATTATTAATTATGCCTATCTTAGTTTTTAATGATTATTCTAGGGTTTACAAAGAGCATTTTAAAATTATCACTATCTTCAAATATTACATATATTTACATATAGTATAAGATACATAATAGTATAGTATCATTTTCTCCTCTTATTATGTTTTATTGTTTCTATATATGTAAATTGCTGTTTCTATAAATTTAAATTCTATATACGAAAATAGAGTACTGGAATCAATTATATGTTACTTCACAACTTGTTATTATAGTTTGCATTAAATAATTAATTCTAATTTAATTTTAAAAGGCTGAAAAATATCTTTTATATACATCCCGATATTTACCTTTTTAACTCACTTAATTTTGTATGTGGATTGAAATTTTCTTCTGGGATTTTCTTTTGCCTGAATAATTTGTATAAATATTTCTTGCAATGCAGGTATAGTTTTAATGGGTAACATATATTGCTATTTTCCAGGGAAAAAAATTGTTCTTATTTTAAAAATATAGTTTCATTGAGTACATTATCCTAAGGTGAAAGTTCTCATTCCCCTGTTTCACCTAATAAGGAGATCATATGGTTTAGATAGTACAAGTGTAAAATGTTGGAGATTTCTTAGCATAAGTTGACTCCATCACTGGTTTCCTGAGGATATAGAGGACAACAGTCCTATAGAGCAGACCAGACCCACAGTAAACTTTCTGTAAACAAGAAATTAGCTTCTCTTGTATTGAGTTCCTGAGATTTGGTGATGACTATTAACCATGGTATAATCTAACTGCATACTGACTGTTACCAAAAGTGTTACTATTAAAAGGAAACCTTTAGTACTTTGTGATTATTCAAGATAAATCATATTACATCTAGAATCTAGATTAAAGTCATAAAAAAGTAAATTACTATAAACTTATTTCATGCTTTGATAACACTTTAAATTTAGGGTTTTTTTTTTTTTGCCATTTTTCAATGTTTATATGTTTTCATGAGGATTCAAGAAAAAAAAGAATGACTATATGTATTTAAGTTCTTTTCATGTCATTATCTTAGCAGCATCCAAAATGTTAAGTTGAATTTGTGAATTATATTGTCATAAATTTATTATAAGAGAGACAACTTCTGACCTTTTTCCAGTGGTTTAGTTATATAATATGCCAGATACTTGGAAGAAGGCAACTGGTTGCCTAAGTAAAATATCTTGATGGGTTGGAAATCAGGGGCTTCAACATGGGAGGAAGAGTTATTGCTATTTTTTTTTTAAGAGATGTTCCTTTCTGCAGTTTCGTCCAAAATGGAGAAATTTGTCTTTAGGATAAAGAAATAATCTGAATGTATCTAACTCTCCCAAAAAGGAATACATTCAGTATCCAAATGCAAAGTAACTATCTTAATGAGTGACAGGTTAGCAGAAAACAGAGCACTTGAATCAATTATATGTGACTGGAGGTGAGAGTGCTAATGGCAGGACTGAACCATTGTGGAGCCATTTAAATAAAACTCTTCATAGTTCCCCTATAGTTTCATTTGTAATAAGTTCACGCATGTAGCAACATTGGCTTAGTTAGTTAGGGTAGGTCTTCTCAAATCTGTCTGTACATTACTATCTTCTCCAGAGAGTTGGTTATGCTGTTTTTTGTTTTTGTTTTTGTTTTTTGTTTTTTTGTTTTTGTTTTTTTTTTTTGAGATGAAGCTTCACTCTTGTTGCCCGGGGTGGAGTGCAATGGTACAATCTCAGTTGACTGCTACCTCTACCTCCCAGGTTCAAGCAATTCTCCCACCTCAGCCCCTGAGTAGCTGGGGTTACAGGCATGCGCCACCACGCCCAGCTAATTTTGTATTTTTAGTAGAGACAGGGTTTCTCCATGTTGGTCAGGCTGGTCTCCAACTCCCAACCTCAGGTGATCCGCCTGCCTTGGCCTCCCAAAGTGCTGGGATTACAGGCATGAGCCACTGTGCCAGGCCTATTCTTTTAAATAAATGGAAATGTTCAAACCACTCACAGAAATTCTAATTCCGCAAACTTACTGAGCATTTGACTTTTTAAAGTTTTCACTGCTGATTTTCATAAACATATAAGTCCTGCTGGAAATTGTTTTTGGTGTTCTTCATGTGTTATAAGGCATATTCTTGGTTTTTTAGAACTGGAATAAGCCAAGCACATGATTTGCTAAAAGAAACTTAAGAGATGAGTTTACTCTTATCTTTCCCTGGACATATTTCTAAAACATACTCAGAAAGAGAAAAGAAAAATAAAAAAGATGAAATACAAAGAGATATAAGAAAATATTTTAAAAGACTATATATATAGTCTATCTATCATCTATCTATAATCTATCTATAATCTATCTATCTATCTATCTATTTATCTATCTATCTATCTATCTATCTATCTATCTATCTATCTATCTGTCTATCTATCTACCGATCTATCTATCTGAAGTCAAATCAGAGTTTAATTTTTGGGGGAACATCTTCTGGAAAATGGCAGAAGTGGTAAATAGTTCAGTTAGAAAGGCATCCTTGCATCTCTCCAGCCACAAAACTTGATCCACAAAGAATGATGATCATTGCATTATATTTTCCATCTATCATACTTTAAAATTAACTTTTATTCTTTAGTTTTGTCTATTATTTCTCATATATCCAAGCTAATTTCTCTGTTGCTCTGCAATAATTTTGTATACTTACAGAACAACTTTATATTTAACACCTCCAAAAAAATGACTTAAATAATGTAATTTTTAAATGGTATATTTTATTTGGCTCCATAAAAACTTTATAAAATAAGTAAAATTTATGAAATAAAAGAAAAAACTAAATTTTAAAATCTCTTTCACAATAGGCAATTAGGATAGCACTTGTTATCAGTTGGTTAATGATTTGATCAATATATTTTAATTACCCAGTATTGTCACTGTAAGAAGATAGAAACTCCATTTGATAAAACGTGGGTGTCAAGAATAATTTGGGTTACTTGAATTCTGAAAATAATTCTTCCTGTATATGAACAATGCACTTGTTTAAACATTGAAGTTCCTTGGAGTCACTGAAAATCACTAATACAATGGAAATTAATTCTGTGGAATATTTTAAATTGGCCATGAGGGACATTGTATTGAAGAGCAAACACCCTTTAAACAATAATTCTGGCTAAGGGAAATAAGCTATTCATTGTAATTTTTAAAATGTATTCATTTAGTATAACATTTTTCACCTTAATAAGTACTGAAAATCATATATTAATTATGTAGGTGTTTACAGTTCTTACTTTAAAAGACATATTTAATTTCCTTATACAACCTTTATGATTAAACTACTTAGATTCAATTGAAAAGACATTCATACAACCATTAAAAGGCATATATTTGTATTAAATACTGTCTTACCCCCTTCTACCCTACTTTCCAAGATTTATGAGCAGGGCTTATTTTCTACCAGCGACAATCTACATAAATCAAAATCTACCCATGCTATTTAACCAGAGGGTCACCTTCATTTCTAACTGTGGACCCTCCTAAGTACTAGTGTACCCACCCATACACAATAACAGCGTATTTATTATTTTCCTCAAATAAATTCAACGATATTGCTTGGCACTTTCAGAAGTCTTTAAAAAAAACAAACAAACAAACAAACAAACAAAAAAACAAAAGCAGCTTCTAGATTTCCCTCTTGTAATTATTCTAATTTCAAGGCCATATATATACACAAAGATTTTGTATTTGATAGTATGAACCCCATAAATATTTCGACAAAATTTGTGCCTGAGAAGTCAGCATAGAATCTGTAATAGTTATGTTAAATTTTATGGAAAGCAAATCAGTAATTTCATAAATAACTGTTTTATGACTTATGATGTGCTTTCATCATAAGAGTATTTTTCTATAGGTATCAATAATATAACCATAGAATAATCTAAATTAATTAGACTCATTTATAATAAACCATTTTAATTTTCGGATGTTGGAGGGAAGAAGTAATTGCAGATTCTGTTTTTAAACCACATGATTTTATACTAACACTATCTTTGTCAAATGGAGTAGTCTATCCTTTCAGCCCAAAATATAAGCTTATACTAATTTTTCTTTGTGTATTCACTTCTATGTTTCACCTTAAGTAAGCTTGACTACAGGTGGATAAAAGTGAGCAGGAAGTTTTTACTTGTGATTCTCAAATTTTATTTCAAATCTCTGAATTTATTAGTAAGAATTTTTTAGATATGTGTAATGTTCAAGATTGTTTTTATTTTAAAACTGTCTCAGTCATTATTTAAAATGTTAATTCATGTTATTCAAATGCTAAATATAATATTCCAGCCTTTTTATGAGCTATTCAAAAGATATACTTCTGCTAGGAATGGAAACCATTCACAACTTAGTTTTACTCCCCTATCTTCTTGGTTACCATACTTAATCTCCTCAGAAGTAAGTATCATCACTTAAAAGTAATACAAATGTATGGTAACACTTTAAGCCACACTTAGGTAATAGATTGTATTTTTTTACAAGCCAATTTGTATTTATCCTAAGATAATGTACTTACTTGAAAACATAATTGTTCACTGGTAGATTTGCTAACTATAAAATGTGTGTGTACATTTTTAAGCTAAATATAATAAATGGATTTCATAGGTATATGAAAATACAATAAAATAAATTAGGATCTACAGAGAGCTTTTAACTAGTATATATTTCAACCATTCAAGTTTCAATTTGTTAAATTTTTTATAGGCACATTCCAATATTACATGTAATATTAGAAGCTATGATTAGAAACAAGCCTGGGGGACTAGATGAATCATAGGGTTGCTAATAGGATATTAAGTCTTTTACATCTACATAGTCATTTGGTTGAAATCAAGCCAGCATTAATAGAAAAGCATATTATAATCTGCCAAATTAAATGAGTATGTTATGAGGCCCCGTTCTGTTGAATAGAGGGCTACAGTTCTTTATGCTGACCAATGCAATCATCATAACATCAGAGATAGTTCATTTTATAGTCACTCATGACTATCAATAATTGCTCTCTGAAAAATCAATAACGGTCCTTAATTAGTATCTAGTGTGAGGACGTTTTATGTGATGTAAATATCAGGGTGGAAGGAATTAGACATTTAAATATCCTGTATCATAAGAATATTTTCAGAGACACATATTTTCTTTAAATGTCCTAACTACAATATGATAACAGAGCTAAAGCTCAAAATATAGTAAATAAAAAAGCATCAAAGAGAGAAGTGAAGTTATTAATCAAGTTAGATGTCTCTTTAACATATTTCATGGTCTTAAATATAAAAAGTGACAACTTAATAGTCACTAGATCTGAAGCTAGTTCTGTGAGATAAAGGAAGTAACCTATACTAGAGTAACAATTGTACATGTTCATAAAAATTTATGGTTACAATTCAGAGATTTGCTGTAATTTTTAAATATAAAGCATGATTGTAAAATTATTTTGATTTTATTTCAGATTGCTAAATTTGTTTACCCATCCAGTCTTATGTCTGTGAGAGAGTTGTTTTAACATGCTCTTGGCATAAAGTATAAAATATGTTGAAAGATAAGCACTTTTTAATGTACTTCTAGGCATTAAGAACATGAACATTTCTCTAATTCATTAATTTGCTAGCAATTCTCTTCTGATGAAGAAATTTGCCAGTGGCTGTGACCTTAGCTCATAACCGAAGTAATGTGATGGATTTCCATGAGCCATACATGGAAATTAGCTTCATTAATTCATAGTGGTTGTTTTCCAATTTGTTTTATACCCCAAAATACCTGGAAAATTTAAAATCATTCATTGACAATAGTTGTTCAATAGGCAATAATTCTCAAATAGAGGTGGGGTTGTGGCACATATCAAAATTTATTGAAAATGGGCATGTGATTATCTCACACATCACTTCACCTTAAGGTATCACTATTTCTAGAACACGTCTTACATGGCTGGAACAGGAGCAAGAAAGAGAGATGGGGGAGGTGCTACACACTTTTAAACAACCAGATCTCATGAGAACTCACACTCACTGTCATGATAACAGCACCAAGGTGATGGTGCTACACCATTCATGAAGAATCCACCCCCACGACCCAATCACCTCCCACTAGGCCCCATCTCCAACACTGGGGATTACAATTCCACGTGAGGTGGGTGAGGACAAAGATCCAAACCCTGTCACCTACTCATCCAAATCTGAAAACAGTAGATCTAGAATATGTTCAGAATTGGCATTACTGTGATGCAGGTGGGAGTTTAAGGACCACATGACACTTGGAATTTAGGGACCATTCCAATAAATTATGAAAACACAATGTATTTTATTTACTTAGAGATGTGAGGAGGTAAGAGTAAGACACAATTCTTGCTCTTAAGAGTCATATATGGAAACTCATTAAAATAAAATGTAAGAAGGTGTATACAATTGCTATACAAAAGGGGAGGAATGAAACTTCATTTATTTTGTTGTAGAGGTGTCAGAAGTCTCCTAAATAAGTGTCACATGATGTGAATCCAGTTGATAAACAGGAGTCAGCGAAACAGAGTGAAGGGTAGGATATGGAGTCATTGCAATTAAGGAAGCGATGTGAGAAAAAGTACAGAGACTTTTGTAAAATAGGTAACACGTATTAGTTTTCTATTTCCTGTAACAAATTAGCAAAAATAAGTGACTTATAACAACATACATCTATTATCTCATGGTTTCCATGGGTTAGGAGGTTGGCATAGTACAGCTGAGAACTCTGCTTTTGGGCACTGCAAGGATTCAATATAAGTGTTGACTGACATGCATTCCTTTCTGAAGCTGGGAGTCCTTTTCCAAGCTCACACGGTTGTTGGCAGAATTCATTTCCTTGCAGTTGTAAGATTAAGGTCGCTGTTTTCTTACTGAAGATCTCCATTCCTTGTCATTTGAACCTTTCACAAGCCCTCTCTTAACAAGATGGCAGCTTACTCCTTCAAAGCCCTTAGGAGAATCTCTTACTTGAGATAGATAATCTTGAGAATAACTGTGCCATCATATTCACAATAGAACGTAACCTAATTAGGAGAATGGTATCCCAACACCTCTGGCATATTTTCTTGGCTCTGCCCACACTCCGGGGGAGGGAATTGTATAAAGGCATGACTCATTAGGGTTCATCTTAGAATGCTGCCTACCACAGAGCATCCAGGCATAGTAAGAAAAATAGCCACAGGTTTCATACCACAGGCTTCTGTTTGAAGGATGAATCCTTTATATAGAGGCAAATGTAAAGCAAAATAGAGCAGGAAATATTCTAGGACATTTTGATGCATAAAGGAAGAAGTTTATCTATATTATCGTAATATTTAGGCATGAAATATTGCTTACAGTACTTACTGGCATTCTGAATAAGAAACTAAGTTAATCGTATTCCTCTACCCCAAGGAAGCACAGTGACTGGTTATTTGAATGTTTTTGTAACGTATTGTAAATGTTTCATTTCTTTTGAATACTCAAATCACTAAAAATAAATAATATCACTCATTAATTAAATATGATTGTTCCATACCATGCTTGGCACTGTACTTAATCTAAGCTTATTATATTGACATTTTTCACATAGATGTACTATTAGCGTTTACATTTGCTGAGAGAATATGGAAAACATCTATGTTGTTTGCTGCAAAATCATTAGTGCAGTGCAGTGTAGATCGAAGGGGAGTGTTCAACAAAATGGATGTAAATAATTCAAAATGAACTTAATCAGAAAGAATGTCATTTTTTAAACAATAGCTTTTCATCGATGTTCTAATAAGCTATTAATAGCAAAACCTTTAAGCAACAGAATAGAATTTTACTAACGAAGAACTATCACTTGGACAGTAGCCAGACTTAGAGAAAAAAAAAAAAAACCTAGTATTTACTAGGTAAAAATTGGGAGAAGGTTTACCATCAATAACTCTAATGTCCAGCCTGTTCCAGAGTTGCTCTACTGAATTATATATGTATATTATAAAATAAAACTCTGAACTTTGATTTCTAGTTTCTAGGCTATTTCTTTTTCTCAACTATAACAGATAATTACTCATCTTTTCACTAGGGTTGATTTTGAAGAAACTTCCAGGAATCATTTAAAAATAGAAGAATCTAGATTCTGTAGACTTTTATATGTGTATATTGAAAATGTTTAAATGCTGTATATACTGTGCTGTGAATATGTTATATTTTCCTGTAGAAATAATACTCATTGATGGCTCTTTTAGGCCCTACTAGTTGGAACATTGGCTACTGAGGTTAAGTTCAACACTCTGCTTCTTTTAAAAAATATATTTGGAAATGGATATAAGGAATAAATCACTTTACAAAAAAACACTCCCAACCTGCAATGTGAAGCACGGGTTTTACTTAACTGAAACCTTACAATCCCCCTATGCTATGAGTACTTTTATCACTCTTCTGCACTGATGAAGAGCCTGAAGCGCAGATCTGCCATTTTGTCTATTGCAAAATAAGAACTTCAATCTAGGTCCATTTGACTTGAGAGCCTATGCCAAGTGCTTCCAAAACCCCTTTCATTGGCTGAATAATTGCTCGGAATGAATTTTCAGAGTACCAAGATATTGACACTTCAGCCCTAGAGCTGCCAGAAAGGGTTTGTGGTCTCTGAAGCCCTTGAGCTTGTTGCTTCTGGGCCAATTCAAATGGTGTGGAGAAATCTTGTCATTTTATAACACATTAAAATTTAGTTAAGGACAGTGCCAAGCTCAGAGAACACTATTGTGAGTTGCACAGATCTGACATTGGACATTTGGAATTTAGATTCTAGTAGGAAAAGACATCACCTTCAAAAAGTAAACAAAAAATTCATCAGAAATGTACCAAAAATAGGTTGAACATGCAAGCCCAAATAAGAAGAAAGTACAATAAATTACATGATACATGAATGGTGTGAATAACATCATGAATGGTGCGAAATTACATGAATGATGTATGTCTTCATCTGCTTTACAGAGACTAGTCAGTGAAGGCTTTTTTTGAGAAGGTGCTGTTTGAACTGATAGGAGAAAAGCATGACGGATCTAGTCATTTGAAAAATCTGAGGGAAGAGTGTGCTAATCCAATCGAATTATCAAGGGCAAAAACAAGCAGCGCACCATGTTGTTTGAAATTCGAGTATCCTATTTTATAAATTGCATTAAGCTAATATATCCTAAAAATGCCTTTAAAATCAAAACTATAGTGCTTAACCCAGGAAAACCAAATGCCCCTTATTATTATTTATAAAGTAATGAATAATTTTGATGATTATTCCTGGTTACGGTGAGGTATTAGAGTATTCCATTCTGCAGGGTAGATTTGAACACATTGCTCTAAATTTGTCTCTGTTGGTATACCTTGTAATGGCTGAAGGTATTCAGTAGCCCCTGGATAGATATGCTTTATTGAAATTGGTTGATTAATAAAAATAGACAAACTTAATATCACTGTAACTTTTGAGGAATTAAAATTTATTGTTTTGGCCAATTATATTATTTAGTAAGTTCTCTCTACCATCTGGTACTAACATAGTGGCATTTCTGGAGGATTCATTACGGCTTTGTTAGTTTTTCTGGTTCTATGCACTTGAACTCTTGTAGCCAGAGATTATTTAACTGAGATTGTCAAGGCATGTCAGAAAAAATATTATACTTCAGGTTAAATTGGAATTTCAGATAAATAATTATTGTCTAATATAAGCATGTCCCAAATTGCATATGACATACTTATGCTGCAGAATATTAATTGTTCTTGTATAACAAAAGAAAATTATTAGTACGTTTTAATTTTAAGACATGCATAGTAAAAGGACGCTTTGGGGATTTGTGATACATAATAATTACATTTGAAAAAGATGTCATGGAGAAAGTATAAATGTTATAGAAGACAACGTCAATTAAGGCTTTTCTCTCAGAAAACTTAATTTTTTTCTATTTATCTAACAGTTAAAATTTTAATTAAATTGCTTTTCTATGATGTTTAAATCATTCTTATGTGTGTCTGTGTGTGGTAGCTCACACCTGTAATCCCAGAACTTTGGGAGGCTGAGGTGGGAGGATCACTTGAGGTCAGGAGTTTGAGACCAGCCTGGCCAACATAGCAAAAACCTGTCTCTAGTAAAAATACAAAAATTAGCTGGGCATGGTGGTGCACACCTGTAATCCCAGCTACTCAGAAGGCTGAGACAGAAGAATCACTTGAACCTGGGAGGCAGAGGTTGCAGTGAGCTGAGATCGCACCACTGCACTCTAGCCTGGGTGACAGAGCAAGACTCTGTCTCAAAACAAACAAACAAACAATCATTCCCATGTGTGATTAGGTTAAAATGACCACAACATATAGGAATGTTTAGCAACGTGAAAGGAAGTTATATACAATGCGTTACTTATTCAATTTTGGTTATTATCATTTTCTACATCAAAGTGTAGCAACACATATTTACCAATTTGCTAAGGCTGCCATAATGCAGTACTGCAAATGCAAACTGAGTGGCATAAACAATAAAAATGTATTGTCTCATATTTCTGGAGCCTAGAAGTCCAAGCATAAGGTGACGGCAGGGCTGGTTCCTTTTGATGGCTGTGAGGGAGAATCTGTTCTTTGCCTCTCCCCTGGCTTCTGGTGGTTTGCTAGTAATCTCTGGCATTCCTTGGCTTGTAGGAACATCACCATGATCTCTGCATTCATCTTCACATATTTTCTTAGTGGGTGTGTCTGTGTTACAAATTTCCCTTCTGTAAGGACACTAGTCATATAAGCTGCTCACCCTGCTCCAGTATGACCTCAGCTTAACTAATCGTATCTGCAATGACCCTATTTCCAAATAAGGTAACATTCCGAGGTACTGTGGTTAGAACTTCAAAATATTTATTTGGGATTGGGATAAGGCATTCATGGGTGTTCAACCCATAACAACATGGCAGAAAAAAATGGACATGAAATTTCAAAATACCTAAGACCCTATCTTCAAATTTGGTTCTTCACTACCTGCACTCCGTTTGGAAAATCTCTTAATTTCTTTTTCTCAGCTACGTGATCTGTAAAATGGAGCTAATAATTTTAGCTTTGTTTACTTTGCAGGGATTTTGTGTTAACTCAAAAGAAATTGTGATTTTTTTTTTACATGTACTACCAAGTAAAATATAAATCAGCCATTTAGGATAAATTTGGAGCTAAATAAACTATTAGTCAAAAGATAACTGGTGAAAGCACACCATTAATTTTTAGTGTTTGAAATAAAACGTAGAAAATAACTTTGGAGCCACTCTCAACTACTTCTCTGCATTTTATCAATCCAGTCAACAGAGAGACCTAATAGTGTCAGTTCAGCCCCTTTTCTCTGCCAGTATAACCACTCACTTGTTCTATGAAATTTATCTCTTAATAGGTTTTAAAATCTGCATTATTAATCCTTTGTACCTGTCCTCATTCTTTTTTCAGTATAATATTATTAAGAACAATATGTGAACTTGGCCTTAGTTGTGCAAAGAAGAAAGTCCAGGAGGACCTCACCTTAACTAATTGTATCTACCATGACCCTATTTCCCACTTTCAAGAATTCTCCTTGATGTGCTTACAATCTATTGGTGAACACAGCAGACAAAACAGAAAAGAAATAGAAACCTTATTAATAATGTCTATTAGTTTTCATATTCTGATTTTAAATAATGAAGAATAATATCAGGAGAAAAAAACAAAATTAGGAGCCAATATTATTTGTGAATGAGATGCAGCAGAAAAAACGACAGCAAATTAATCCACCAGATTAATCTCTTATGGCCATAATAATTTATTCCAATAATTCAACGATGGTTCATAATAAACATATTTATATATTTCATTACTTTAACTTTTTAAATGAAAATTACTTAAATGATTATATTGAAGATACTAGACTACTAAATTCAGCACTATTTCTTATTGAAAAACAACCTTCTGTGAGCTAGATATATAATGAAAATATTTTTATATAAAATGCATGTACCTGACACTATCAGCAACATCATTTCTTATTCAGCAATTTTGAAATTCAAAGGCACAGAAAAGAGTATTATAAATTGCAAGAGTATGGCAAGCTACATTTGTATATACTTTTAGATTCACTATCTTTGAATATTTTACTACTTTTGTTTCATCTTTCTTTTTTCCTTTCAACTATTTGAGAGATATTTGACAGACGGGATACTAACTTATTCCTAAACACTTTATTACATGTTGCTTAAGTGATAGCATTCTCCTGCATAGCCTTAATACAATGGTTATGCTCAGAAAATTTAGCAGTAAAAACACTATCTACAATAGACCCCATATTTAAATATTCTCATTTATCTCAATGGACTTTTTCCCAGTCTTTGATTGTACGTTGTATTTAACTGATGTGCTGCGCTAGTGTCCATCATAATAGAGCATTTTCCCCATTGATGTTGTTGTCAATGACATTGAGTTTTTAGCAAAAATCAGATAAGTTCTAGGACTTATCTCTTAATCTGAATTTGTCTGGCTAGTTTCAGGTTAAAATTTTTGGCAGGAATTCTACTTAGATTATACCTGTTGCATTGTCATGTTCAGGGTTTCACACTTGGAGACTTCAGAATATCACTGTGTTTCATTTTGTTAATATGTTTGGTCATTGTATTAGTTTTCTATTGCTGTGCAACAAATTATCAAAATATTAGTACCTTAAAACAATACAAATTTGTCTCACAATTTCTGAGAATCTGAAGTCTGACACATTTTAACTGGGCTCTCTGCTCAGGATCTCACATGGCTGAAATCAAAGCATCTGTCTGATGCATCTGGAGGCTTGGACTAGGGAAAAGTCAGCTTCCTCTTTCAACTTGGCAGAATCATCTTCTTGCAGCTGTATTACCACAGTCCCCATTTGCTTGCTAATTCTTGGCCAGATCACCGTCAGCTTCTAGATGCTGCCCATAATTCCTTGCCACGTGGCTTCCATGGGCAATGCAGATGGATAGCTACTGCTTCTCTCTCAGGCAAGCAGGAGCAAGTTTCTCTGTTTCCTCCCTCACCAAAAAGCCAGAGAAAACACTGTACTTTGAAAATCCTCACTTGATTAAGACAGGACAAATCAGGATAATTTCCTTTTTGCTATATAACATAACATAGTCATGGGAGTGATGTTTCATTATATTCATAGGTACTACTCACATGCAATGGGATGTTACTTTACAGGTGGGAAGTTACTTTACAGACCTTTTATGCCAGAAAGTGACAACAATCAGATTTTACATTGTTTAAAAAAAGTGTGAGGGCAGGGGTGGGGGGCAGGTAGGGGTTGGGAGTTGGGGATGACTTAGAATTACTTGGTCTTTGAAGGTCTTAAGGATTTACATAAAGCATTATTTCACCTTTGTCTTTTGTATGGGTAGTTATTTGATACATTCTGTTACTTCCAAGGAAATTGATTCCTTTAAGTGCTCAGTCAGTTCTCCTGGGGTCAAGTATAATTGAAAAATATTTTAATTAAATATTTTCATTAAAAACATTCTATAAAATAAAATGTTATTAAAATGTTTATATAAAATATTTTGTATAAGCCTTAAAATGTGTCTGGGCCGGGTGCAGTGGCTCATGCCTGTAATCCCAGCACTTTGGGAGGCCATGGCGGGCAGATCACCTGAGGTCCCCTGACCAGGTTCGAGACCAGCCTGGCCAACATGGTGAAACCCCATCTCTACTAAAAATGAAAAAATTAGCTGGGCATGGTGGCACATGCCTGTAATCCCAGCTACTTGGGAGGCAGAGGCAGGAGAATCACTTGAACCCAGGAGGTGGAGGCTGCAGTGAGCACAGATGGCGCCACTGCACTTCAGCCTGGGTGACAGAGCGAGACTCTGTCTCAAAAAAAAAAAAAAAAAGGTGTCTAAAATTTTGCAAAATATCCTTTATAATTCTATTGTTGCTTTGTTTTAATAACCTCCCTTTGTCATTTCTGATTTTGTATATGTATGTTCTGTATTTTAAAAATTATGTTATCTAGTTACTTTGTTAAAAGTACAGCACGTTTATTCACTCATTACTCTTATATCTCTGTTTGCCTTTAACCTCTTAAATTGCTAATTTTGTCATTATAGTGTCCTTCCTGGAGTGTTAGATGACCTCTTCAGATTTTATACTGGTTTTAAGAAAAAGAATAGCAGTAATATTTTCCTGTGTGTTCTTTAAACAAAAAGTTCTCCTTGATCATATCAATTAAGTGCTGATCTGCTTTGTGTCACCTCTGTCTTTGAAACTAATACTTCACTTTTAAAATCTGCTTTTAAAAATTATATTTTATTCTTATAATTGTATAATCTTATATTTTTATATATTGCCTTGGTGAGCATAATTGAATTGCTTGTTTCTTACTTTTTATTCTTTGAATGAACCTCAGTATTCAAAAATGATCTTTTAATATAATAGTTTTACAAATACTTTGTCTTTATTTTCATAGACAAGTGAGAATGACTTATATTTTTCTTATTATCTTTGTCTTATTTTAAACTAAAGACCATATTTACCTTAAGAAATTAGTTGAAGATGATGACATTTTTCTTCTTTGTTTAAAGGTATTTTCTACAACCTGATGATTTTGTTTTCTTTTTTTACAAGTTAGAAAGAAATGACCTATAAGCCAATCCTTGGATGTTCTTTAGTTTCTTATTGCTGTTAGCACTTTTACCTATTTTGTTCACAATTTTTACTGTCCTATTTAAGTTGTCTCATTGATATGTCAATTTTTGTCATTGTCTTTTTTTTTTTTTTTTTTTTTTTGAGACTGTCTTGTTCTATTGCTCAAGCTAGAGTGTAGTGACGTGAACATAGTTCACTGCATCCTTGACCTCCCGGGCTCAAAGGACCCTCTCACCTCAGCCTCCTGAGTAGCTGGGACTATAGGCCCATGCCACCACACTTGGCTAATATTTTTTAGAAATGATGTCTCGCTATGTTGCCTAAGCTGGTCTCCAACTCCTGGGCTCAAGTAACTCTCCCTCCTCGGCTTCCCAAACTGGTGGGATTACAGGTGTCAGCCACCTCGCCCAGCCAGTAATTGTCATTTTAAAATAAAACTATCTATTTAAACATGATTTCAGAAGTCTTCACATATATACACATATTGTATTTATACAAATTATCTTTTAAAAAATTTCTACTAATATTGAAATTTGCTGATTGTTCAATTAGTACTGAAAGTAGAAAAACTAACATTATTTCTTTTAACAATTAAATTTTGTATTGATCTAGTAATTTTGCTTTAACTTTTCATTATTTTCTACTTTATTCCTTGGTTAACTTGTTCTTATGCTGAAAACAAAATGCAAATCTTCAATTTGTTAATTTTTTCTTATCATTTTTGATTCATAAAAAAATTTAAAGGAATGAAATACTTTACCCACACTCAAAGTTTTTCTGTAGAGTATATGTTGGGCATTTAAAAATGTGTTAGTGATATCTGCATTTTTTTTCCTGAGCTCATTTGTGTGTGTGTGTGCACTTCCAATGCTTCTGTTTGGTTACTTAAAATTATTACTCTCTTTGCTATAATGTGACTTGAAATGTGTATCTATTATTTACATTTAAATATTAATGATTCATTTTTCCCATACCCTTTGAAACATGCATATTTTTCTTAATCTATAAATTTGATAATGTAATTTTTAATATTTATGTTATTAATTTATTAAATATTTGCTTCCTTTACTCATAAAATATGAAAGTGATATACTCAAGTTTTCTTCTAAAACTATTTTTCCCCTTTTCCTTGAATTCTTATGTTTTCCTTAATGAATTGTATTGCTCCCTTTCTACAGATAATCTAAAATGGGCCAACTCCCGATACACAGTAAAAAGATGTATAATACTAACAACAACAGTAACAATAGTAATTGTCTTATGAGATAATAATGATAGTCATGAGAGTTTCACCACTGACTATGTGTGTGGTGTGGTATGATATGGGAAATAAGAAAAAAAGCATGAAGCAGGAAAGGTGGCCAGAGTAGTATGATATTACTTCTGACACTAAGAGCAAGTAATAGTCTTGACATGTGTGGATTGCTTAATAATATTTTTTTTATGGGAGTCCAACATACGGCTAAAAAGCTAAACATGTCTGCTGTTCAATTTCTATGTCAGTATCTTTTCTATCTTGCAAATGCCATCCAGGTTGAGTACAGAAAATAGCAAATAAAATAATATAAACCACTATTAATAATATCCAGAAAATAAAATACTAAATACACGTATATATTTAGAAAATAAATATACTGGGGGAGTATTTTAGTTATTTCTTTTCTATGCATGTTCACATTCATGCTGATTTGTTGAGAACATATGATTAAACTGATTCCTTATTTTAGCATCCTTCTTTCCCCCAACCAATAATATATTTTAAAATGTTTCCCATGTCATTAAATGGTCTTACATTACATTATATAAATGGCTCTATAATGACCCTATAGGGCAAAGGCTGACTAGGTGAATAATCCTAATTCCTCTTCCTGGCACAGAGAAAATTTCTTAGCCTAAAATATGTGCCTGTCTGATTTAAAAATCCTACACATACCATTAGGATCGTTTTGAGTAGTCAGAATAGCAATGATGAATCAGTAAATTCCAAGGTCAACAATGTAAACACATTGAATAAAACCCCCTCTCTGTATCATGTTGATAATTGAAGTATTCTGATTTACTGCTATTACTTAAACAAAGAAACAGATAATATGACCTGCAAACAAGCACTTCTTTGAATGCAGGCATTTCTGGGAGGGAGGAGATTTAGAAGGGTTTAATTTGTGTTGTCACCATTGTCCTGCATCAGGAGAGTATTTGTGTTCTTGTGTTCAATTCAGAACCTCCCTACCAAGGCCTCACTGTTTTAACAATAGATAGGTACAGAAATATCAATGTGAAAAATCTCTGTATGGAATTATTGGGGTGAAAACTATTTTGCAGAAAATGAGCCAGTCAGTATACAGCTACAGTCCAGTGGATGGAATAAAAAACAAACAAAACATCTTAAATACCCACTTTATTCTCATGAAAAACATGAATCCTTGTGTGCAATACATTTTTTTCCTAAATATCCTTCAACTAAAAGTCAAGGAACTGGCAAGTTAGCACTCCTGCGTGCTCTAGAGAAATGACCTTTGCAACCCCTTCATTTTCTTTCCTCCTGTTTCACTCTTATTCTGTTTTCCAACTATAATTTTTTTCTTTTAGTTGGCATTCCAT